>NC_039366.1:168190301-168268213 GCF_003573695.1 Papaver somniferum
AAAACAATTAATGCAACATTGCTTACATAAATTCTCAAGAATTTTATCTAATGAAAACAAATTCATGCAAATAAAATATACCATCATATTTTACACAATATATGTCATGGATGCATATATATAAAAAAAAAAATTATTTTTCCTTCTTATCGTCGTTATTTGTCTTTAAAACGAAGGTTTATTTCAAAAATATTGTGAAAGCTCACATCTCATACATATGATAAAGTTTTGTATTTACATGAAAGCTCATAAAAAAAAATTTATCACTGGACACAAGTTCATCATACATATTTTCCTTTGTGTCGTCGTTATTTGTCTTTAAAACGAAGGATTATTCCGATTTCATGAAAATTCACTTCTTTTATGATGAAACCTTGGTATACATGAAAGCTCATACACTAAGTTTTATCACTGGACCTAGGTTCATATTTAAAAAAAAAATCTCTCTCGAAAATCAGGGATTATAGTTAGTTTTCAAAACTAACGATCGAACGAACATACGTTTTCAAAAACGAGGGTTTTTTTCATAAAACTCACACTAATATACACACATGTATATAACTTTATCATGGTCAAAGCATGAACAACTCATGAGGATCATAAACATCAACATCAAAAAAAAAAAAAATACACGTACCTGGTCGGCCGAAATTTGGTCGGCGGCAACGGACAGCGACTGGCGGCGGCGCTGGATCCCGGCGGTCTTCTCCTGTTGCTGGCACGTGAAGATGAAGAGGTGATGGAAGCCGGACGTGGAAAAAAAGGTATTAATCCCTTTTATACAATTTTTATTTCCAAAACCTAATTTTCTAAGGATTTCCTTATTGGGTCCGGCCCGTGAATCCTAACCGACCATGGACTCGTCGTCCAAACCAGTGGATCAACACCAATTTATGCTCATCAAACGATGCTCCAATCATGAAATTGAAGCCTTCATCAAGTGGTGGTTTGCTCATGCTCTCTAAATCCGGTAACGTCTCAACTTACGACTAAGTTCAATTACTGGTATTATTATTTATGGCCGGAAAATCACCATTTAATGCTGACTGAGGAACACAACTTTCCTCAGTAAGCAGGGGACTTAATGTAGATGGTGGATTTTCGATAAGGGCTAAAATCGTAAACTCATAATTATACGAAACTCTGATCCAGCAATCAGACGTGAGTATCGAGACACGGGTCTCTCATCGAATTCTCAACGGAGAGTACTTTCTCTCAGAGTACATGTAGATATGTAGTCTCACGACTGGACAACGGCATATCTCATGAATATTGAATACTTTCAGTGATTATTTCTATATAGTATCACGAGATGGACGGCTCCTAGACAGCTTGCTCTGCTACTATAGAGCGATAACGTCTTCAGGAACAAACAACGAGTTTACCCTGACTATATAAAGGATATAACTTACCGACAAGCTCATATCGGGATAATTAATGCTCCTAGACAGCTTGCTCTGCTAGTATAGATCCACAAAGTTAATGATTCCTAATTACAATTGCTCCTATTCCATGGTCGAATCCACGACTGGTCCCATGGAATGGCAATAACAATTGCTCCTATTCCATGGTCGAATCCACGACTGGTCCCATGGAATGGCAATAACAATTGCTCCTATTCCATGGTCGAATCTGCGACTGGTCCCACGGAATAGAAATAAACAATTGTTCTGATTCTATGATCGAATCCACGGCTTGATCTCATAGAATAACAGTAACTATATTATCTCATTACTCCGATTTCATGATCGAATCCACAACTGGTCTCATAAATGGTAATAGATAAATCTTAATTACTCCGATTCTATGGTCGAATCTACGATCCTATGGAATGGTAATGCTCATTTTATTATTCTGAATTTGTAGTCGAATCCTCAGCTGATCCTATGAATTAATAATAAACATCTTATTACTCTGTTTTGTGAATTATTCTCCACTGAATTCCACAATTAGTAATAAATAATCAACAACCGGGCGTCTGAGCTACCTCTAAGTAAGCCCCGATTCAAATGGTGAAAGTGTATTCAACGACGATACACTAACAGTCACCGCATGAACGAGTATTTCAAAATACAATGAAATGATGAACCTATGCAAAATAGTGAAGAAAATAATAAATAATTAAAAATATTGACCAAGGTGCTGGGAACACGGACACACGACCTACCGACCGTGCCGTGGTCAGTTCCACGCCAGTTTTATATTTTTAATACATTTTATTATTTTCCATGATTTGAATAAAATTCTCTCATCTGATCAAATCTCCTTCGTCTCGAGGAAGCTCCTCGGTTTCATGGTACTTCCATAAATCCATAACAAATGATATAAAATTAAGGAAAGGAGTGTGGGGCGTGACGATTGGACAACCGGACATGCCTTCGTCCAATCCGGCACCACACCCCACGGTTCTTTATTATTTTATTATTATTTCTCTAATTTCATGAAAAACTCCTTGATTTCATGGTATTTTTTGCACAAATCATCATATAATAATAAAATAAAATAAAATTATGAAAACTTATGGGACCGGGCCACTAGCCGGCCGGCCATGCCCTAGCCGGTTCCACACGCCCTTTGCTTTATTATTTTATTATTATTTATCCTATTTTTCCTTGAATTCATCAAATTCCTTGATTTTATGGTATTTCTCTCAAATTAGGAAAAATTCCCTCAAATCATCAAAAATACCTAAAAATATTAAAAAAATTATGAAAAACTCGTGGGGCCGGTCCATAGCCGGCCGGCCATGCCTCCATGGTCCCACACGCCCGTGTTTTTATTATTTTAATATTTTGCTTCCATGAACTCATGAAAACTCCTTCAATTCATGGAAACTCCATAAATTCATCAAATTTCTCAAAATTCATGAATTTTTCATAAAATCATCAAAATATTATAAAATTAAGAAAAAGGCACCCGGGACCGTGGTCACGGCCGGCCGACTATGCCTTGACCACGGCGGTCCCACGCCTCCTCATTCCTTATTTTATAATTATTTTTCATCATCTCATGGTGTTTTCCTCAGTTTCGTCGAAACCCTAATTTTGGCATATTTTCTCGAATGGATGCTCAATTGCACGCCAGAAAATATCAAAGTTCTCAGGACTGAGACGCGGACGCCTCGGGGACACGAGAACACTATCTTGGCCGACCAAGATTGGCTCACGGAAGCCGGTCCCATCAATTTTCACAGTTTTGACCTAATTTGCACAATTGCTCGTATTAGGTCCAAAACTCTTCCAAACACTTTAGATTTTCATGAAGTGATCGCCAGGCGGTCACGTGACAACCCAGGGCCGGTTTCATGACTCCATGGTCGGTCCCTCACCTCGTCATAATTAATTAGGTTTTCTCACTTAAGGCTCAGACGAGCATTTTTGAATAAATGATTAAACCAGCATTTAATCATTCTTCAACCAACAAATCGTCAACTCTTCAGGAGTTCTTCGTATTTGCTCACCTGAGCATATGGACACTACATGGTTGATCCACGGTCCCATATAGTCGCTCCCTCCTTCGTCCTATGGTTAAACTTCTGACGAACCATGAATTGATCATCAATTGATCAAATTAGGGTTTCTGAATCCAAGGATCATCATTCCATATTCCGAACTTAATAATTTTACGACGTCCTCGTGGTCATTAATTTTATTAATTTTGCTCGGTTCAACGACCAATATTGTAATTAATATTTTTGGTGCGCTGCCAATAATCCATCAGATGAGCAACACATGCTCAGACGATCAAATATTCAACAATTCATCACATTAGCAACACTTGCTCAGATGATAAATATTTGCTCAAACCAAGGAATATTGGTTCAACAATCAATATTTAGAAATCCATCGAATGAGCAATACTTGCTCACTTCATCGTAAGAATTATACCTCTGTCTCATGACATGTTCAATTCATGAGTTTAGAACATCATGTTCGACACTCAGCAACTACATGGACTCATCGTCCCATCAAACCACGAAGTCATCAATTGACTAACAAACCACGAGACGTCAATCGTGTCACTTTGGGGGATATCACTTAGGGTTTTGGTCTGGCGGTCTACGGCACGTGTGTTCAAACACACGATGGAATGTGAGCAATTCATGTAGTCAGCTGAAGGAATTCACGAGGTAGTGGGTGGAAAATCGACCAAGTCTCCACATGTTGAGCAACTGGTTTCAAACACGATCTCCACTTTCCCACTCCTTGATTTCATCAACTGTCACACTTCATGGGATCATGGTGTCTAAAATTCCAGCAATATAAATAAGTCTCTGAATCATGATTGAAGCATCATCAGTATCATCAATCTCACGTCAAACTGACAACACGAGATCATCAACTCATCAATTGAGCAACTACTCTCAATTGAGCAATTTCAATCATTCGAGCTTATCATATTCAGAATTCACACACCCAAAATCTTTGATTACCATTGATTCCATGCATTTCTCAGCTTCCCTCCTACAGATCAACCCATCCTCTCTTGTGACCTAATTTACTCTGAAACGGTCATTGTCTTAATTTAGGCCGGAGTACTAAAGATTGATCTCTCGAATCTAAAGCACCCCCTTTGCAGCGGTGCATCTGTGTGAGGTTTAACATTTCGCTCGGTTCGAGGAGTCTCCTCCGTACGGTCGTCTCCTCAATTCCTTAAAAACCAGCAAATCGTTTTTCCCCATCCACAATTAGATATGGGTTATTCCACCCCACGTTATCTACTGTTGTAGAGGCCTCCTGGAAATTACACTCGGACAATTCCTCAAAAAAAAAATTATCCAGAACCTACAACTGCTTTCTTCGGATCTGACTCATTGGAATTCAAACATCTTTGGGAACATTCATAAAAATATTAAGACCCTAAAGAATAAAATGTAAAGTATCCATAGGTCTGGAAACATATCCAATGACATTGTAAAGTTAAAAAATCTACAAGCAGAGTTAGGAAAATGGTACAAAATCAAAAATGACTACTACCATCAACTCTCAAGAGATAAATTCTTCAAGGAATATGACCAGAATACAGAGTACTTCCATGCCACTGGTTCCAATAGAAAAAAAATCAATGCAAATTCCCTTAGAGAACCTTCTGGCCTTTGGATTTCAGATAGGGACCAAATCAACTCTTTTCTGGTAAATCATTTTAAATAAATAGGCACTTCCCAAATCAACAACTATGACATTGATCTATCTAACATAATAAAACCTTGCATTTTCAATAAGGAAAATTTCTCCTTGACGAAGTTCCCACAAAATAAGAAATTTGGCTCATCATATCTAATATGAACCGGTGGGGAGCGTCGGATCCGGATGGTTTTCAACCAGGTTTTTTCAAGGCTAATTGGGAGATTCTTGGGCCGGATATTATTTACTCAGTCAAGACTTTTTTAAATCTGGTATCCTTAATAAAGATTTCAACAATTCCTTCATAACCCTCATTCCTAAAATTTCTACTCCTCAAACCCCGGGGGACTTCAGACCTATAAGCTTAAGCAATACCATTTATAAACTAATATCAAAAATTCTAGTGAACATGCTAAATCCCATACTCAACAAATTAATATCTCCCAATCAATCGGCTTTCCTTCCTGGGAGACAAATCACATACAACGTTATAATTTCCCATGAGCTTATTCACTCAATGAAAATATCCAAAGCAAAGAAAGGATACCTAGCGCTAAAGATGGATATCTCAAAATACTTTGATAGGGTTGAGTGGATATTCTTAGAAAAAGTCCTATATGCGTTTGGATTTAATGAAAAATGAATAAATCTCATTTTGCAATGCATCTTGATAACCTCTTTTTTGATACTTCTCAATGGTTCTCCCGGACCAAAATTCAACCCCTCGAAAGGATTAAAGAAGGGTGAATCCTCTATTGCCATACCTTTTCTTTATCTGCATGAAAATCCTTTCTAGACTTCTTGAAAAAACGAATGAAGACAAAAAAAAAAAAATCGGGATTCCAAATCAACAAAAACGCCCCAAATATCTCACATATATTTTTTATTGATGACTGTTTCTTATTCACCAAAGCGGCTCTGGTGGAACCAAAAAATCTTCTAGACACTTTCCAGTTATTTGGGAAAATCACTGGCCAAATGGTTAATCTACAAAAATCAAGTGTCTACTTTAGCCCACGCATTCATCCCAAACATGGGAAAGTTATAGCAAAAATTCTAAAAGTCCCCCTGATGACTAAAAATGGTAGATACTTGGGTACCCTCTCTCCTTTGATAAGAATCGAAAAGCAAATTTTGAGCCTCTTATGCGAAAGAACTATTCCACTTTACAAGGCTGGAAATCTAAACTTCTATCCCAAGCAGGTAGGACCGTCTTGATTAAATCCATTCTACAAGCCTACCCAACTTACCGAATGCAAGTTATTGTCCTACCAAAAGAAACTCTAGATCAATTGGACTGTATCCAAAGAAACTTATGGTGGAAAAAAGACGGGCAAAAAAGACAAGGGGGGTTCATAAAATCTTGGACTAGCATCTGCAAGCCTATTTCTCAAGGTGGATTAGGAATTAAAACCCCACATCAATTCAATATATCTCTCCTCACAAAACTTGCTAGCAGATTGATTACCGAACAAGATCAATTATGGGTTCAACTTCTTAAAGCCAAATATTTCTCAAACCATTAGAAGCCTCCAGGACTTCAAACTTGTCGTGTATTTGGACGAGCATTCAAAAAGGTTTAGAACTGATCAAGGGTAATTTAGTCTGGCAATTCAAAAACGGAGTGTCGGCAAAAACCTGGAAGGATAGATGGATCCCTAATGCGGATATAAACCCCCAAACTTCCCAATTTACAAGATCCGACACCAATAATGGTTCAAGAGTTAATAACGGAACAAGATAAGTGGGATCATGAAAAACTAAACAAGTACACTGGCCCAGATAATAGGAGAAAAGTTCAAGCTATAGATCCAAGGAGACAAGATCAAGACATTATTAGATGGAAACATCATCATTCAGGGAAATTCTCAGCCAAGAATATCTATAATTTTATATCTAAGCAAGAACAAGATAATAACATCTTTTGGATTTTCCCTAGAAAAAGATTTAGAAAATTCAAGCAATCCCAAGAATAAGATTTTTTATTTGGAAACTAACACAAAAAGCTCTTCCAACTTCTTCCAGACTTGGGGCACACAATTCAACTATTGACCCGCATTGCCAGATATGTAATAATCAAGTTCAGGATACTGAACATCATCTCTTTAGAGCGTGCCCTTTCGCTAAATCTGTTTGGTTTGGTTTTTCCCTTGAAAATTTAAACCCGAGAAGCAATACAGACTCGATTAATTATTGGGTTAGAGGGTAGCTTACAGAAACTGAGTTGGCTTTTTTAGGGGGAAAAATATCCACCATACTTTGGTTCATCTGGAAATATAGATGCTCGGTTGTTTTTGAGAAAATAAATCCAGATCGATTAATCTAATAGACCAGATCAATAGATTTCTACAATATACTCCATCAAAAACCATTCAAAATGATATAATTTCCCAAAATACAAACTCAATCAACTACTCCTGGTCTAATCTAAACACGGATTGGATAATCTTTATCGACGTTTTTTTTAAGAAAGAAGATTTGTCAATGGGTTATGCGTTTATTCTATACTCAGTGGACCATGAGATTTTCATGCATTTATCAGCGGGGTCGGAGTGGGCTGCATCGACCTTCCATGCGGAAACAAAATCATTACTAGAGGCGGTTACTTAGCTAAAAGAAAATATCTTGTCAAAGTTTCAATAGTCATAAATTGTAAAGCCCTGCAGACAACATCAACAAGGTAAACACAAAATTTTCATGGATATTGGAAAACACTTTGCAGGAAGCAAAGATAATATTAAGTGATCTACCTCAGTCTCGGATGAAAATTATTGCTAGGAAGAATTATTCAACAACAGACTACATCGCCAAGAAAGCAAGAATCAAAATCCTCAACATATGTCGATCAATTGCAACAAAAAGGTTTAGAAATCTATGATTATAATATTTTTGATAAAAATTATTTCGAAAAAAAAAACGCAAATATTTGCATTAGCAAAAGTTTGCACTAACCAAAGAGGGCCTAGACTAGAGTATCAATGCCTCCCTAGTCCCTATTGCCATTTCGAGTACATTGAAGTAACCAGAAAAAACTCTTGTTCTCGTGGTGCAAAACCCTCGATTCTCTCTCTGCAGCAAAACCCTCCCTCTTCGTTTGGATCCATACAAAATCAAACCCCTCTTCTCTTTCTCTATATCTAATCATCCAGTTACGTGCTCGATGATTCTGGGTTTGCTGAGAGCCCCGATTAAGATATATGATTGAATATGGTTCCAGGGGCATCTCATAGTTTTCAGAGGCTCTAGGTGTGCCTCAAAATCTGGGCCTTTTGCGTTCCAACAATATATTTGTAGTTTTTTCTTAAAAGAAAATTATGGTCATATATATATGAAACTAGTAATCTTGCACTCACAACCTTTGAAGTATGTTTAACCACATTCGTACATATTGTCGTAATACGTATCACTAAATATGAGGATGCATATTATTTTCCACCAAACAACATTCTACTTCTACACTCTTTTACTTCTACACTCTTTTGAATATTTATCTATATATAATATATAAAAATTATTATCTTTGTTTCTTCGTATTTAGAGAAAGTAATAAACATTTCAGATTGATATTTGTTTCTTATATGCATTATTTGAAATTAGAGAAAATTCTTTTTTTTAAATACTTATCAAAAAATTCATAAAAATATTGCATGCAAAAAAAATATATATATATACAAAAAAAAGAATCATATTGTACTTAAAAAATTATATGTAACAAAATATTATGACGAATTGAATATTTAACACATAGAGATATTTTTTCGGCAATTAAATTAGTAGTAATGCGTATAGTAAATACATTAACGTAGATAATTGCATGCATTATCGAGTCTCGTATTTTTTTTTATATTGTTTTTGTATTTAATCTTTATATAGTAATTAATATTATGGGTTAGCTACTTCTTAATATTATCTCCTATGGAATTTATTTAGTTAAGTTGTTCGTTGATGATGTTTGACATACTTAATCTTTATGAATATATCTTCTGTGTATTTTTTTACATGAGATTGTTATATTCAACCATTTTTTCGTTATGAGCGATCTCATGATAATCTTCAAAAGTTATGTTTATAATTGTAATGTTCTTCCTTGAACAACTTAGGATGAATACTTTTGACGATTGATCTTTGGTTTACATGTTCTTGTGAAAATCATTTTTCTAGTGAAAAGGATCGCATTTGTTGTTCTCTTTTGAGAATGACATCAAATGGGGGAGTGTTTTTAATTTAACTTGCGCTTAGTTGACATATTTTGGGGGAGTATGTTTGTGTACTTAAGGAGAGTAAAGTCTCATTAATATTTCTACCGTGAAAGAAACTAAGTTGTGAAACATAGTGGAATCATCATTAACGATATGATTGAATTCTTTGTATCAGTTGTTCTCTAATGGCTTAATTCATGAGGAACCCAATTCTCACCACCTTTGTCAACTTTGTGACAGAAAGGGTGAGAAAAATTAATAGCCGACTAGTAATGACATATGGATTTTTGTTGCATTATCTAAAAATAGAGTTAATTAATATATATGTGTGATCATTGTCCTATCTAGCAGAAATATACATGTAAAGCATAAGGGGTGAACATATCACAATAAGAAGTAGTACACAAAATGTTTGAAAAACTATATTGTGCTTAAAAGTGATAAACGATACTACTCATTGGGGGAACAACTATGTGCGAAATGAAAGCCATCCACGCAAATTCAAAAAAGGAGGGTAGTATTAAAAGTTGTTATCTATCATTGTTGAATGTTCTATTATAGGTACTCAACGAATACATAAAGAACCGTAGAAGATGAAAATTGAAGTTTCAAGAAATCGAGAAAGTATCATGTCATTTGTAATGAAATTTAAACTTGCAAAAGTTCATATGTATTTCAAAAGTTTTGTCATTAAAATTGACAAAGGGGACATTGTTAGTGTGAATGCTTAGTTGAACCTCCAAGTATTGATATGACAAGTATGTTACCAAATTTAGATGCCAAAATCATTTCTCAATTTATAGACTATCAAATTTAACTTTGGTTTAGATTCAGTTAGGTAGTAAAGTCATAGGTTCATCCAAGTTACTCTTGAAGATTAAATATTGAAGATTACACGAAGACATCAGTTGAGGAACTTCATCAAAGATTAGTAACAATGGTTGATTTTCATTTCAGTATATTTTCCCTCATATCTATCTATCTATATAAGAAAAATCAAAGGCTTTGGTAAATAATCAAATCACAAAGATTTTCTTGTCACAAACCAGATTTTCGGCTGAAGTCTAGTGAAATTCGATGTCAAGTTCATGTTTATCTCTTTTTTGAAACTAAAATCAATTAAATATTCTATAATGCGTTTTGAAAGTATAGGTTCGTAAACCTATTTAAAATTTTTTTTGAAATTTCAATTTCATACATATTGGGTTGTGAACCTATGTTTTAAGTTCGCAAACCTAGAAAAGACTGGAAATTTCCTGAACTTTCCTTTGGTTTGAATCCGCGAATCCTATATTTTGAGTTCGCGAACCTAGTGGAGAGAGAAAGGTTCATGAACCCAAACTTACTAATGTTCGCGAACCTAAATTTTGAGTTTGCGAACCTTACTTAGAAAAATTTATCCTGACACTTTTTCTAACTCAATTCATGAATATAAAATCTTAGGTTCGTGAACCTGAAGGTACAAAACATCCAAAAACTTTTTTTTGATGATTGTTGTACTTTCCATATTTGTTACTTAGTAAAACAAAATTAGCTAATTCTTTTACGAGAAAAGTTATATTGTTGTTTCCAAGAATTGATCAAACTTGAGATACAAGTTTGATTCTCAATTCAGGTAGTTACAACTTTGAATGCACACGTCTAACTTTAGCAGTTTAAAGTTATCTTCGACAATATTATATATGGTAATTGATTCATGGTTAATTGTTTCAACACTTCAAACTACGGGAAAAAACCAATGCAAGTAAAGTTCTAACTAAAGAAACAAACATTTTGTATCCGAAGACAAAACTTAAATTTAGCGGCATTGAGAATTACTAGGGCTGGTAAACCCATCGCTTACATTTAAAACAACCTAGCTTTGATATCAATTACTATATATTGGAGACATCCTGTGACGCAAAATCTTAATCCCTCACACACTATGGATCTTGTTATAAAGTTTGTCTACCAACACCGAAGGTTCTTGTAGAATTAAGTTAAGACTTTGAAAACTTCACTTGGATATTCGTGAAGCACAGGCAGAACTATTTTTCTTTGATAGCTATCGAACATGTATCTTGATTTGATATGTTATATAATTATTATCTGTTATATAGGTCCTTCTCTTCTGCTAAAAAGTTATTCAAGAATTATTGATTAAAATAGAATATTGACAAAACTTCAATTTGATTGCGTATAACGCTTATCTATCAACTATCAAATTTAAATATACCACAAAATCATTTACGCTTGTTCAAAGATTGATATGCTTATGAGATAAAGTGATTACGATTCTCTGCATGATTAAATAAGTAGACCTAATGTTTTGATTTAAATTCGTCTAAATCCAATGAAAGGTTTTTGGCACATTGATTTATCATCTAATAGTAAATTAATTTTCATCCTGTTTGAGGCAACGTAACGTTAGATTTCACGAATATGATTATGGAGCAACTTCTAAGCCTATACAGAACATCACCAAGAGAATCAAATGTGTAGGTTCTTGCGTTAATCATGAGGCTTTGGGGAACAACTGCAGTATAGTGTCCTAGATGGTTCATTCTATCTCAACTATATTCCATATCGAAGTCATTATATTATGATAGTATTTGTAGCGGCTTAATATAATGTTTGTTTAAACTGGCAATGTCCCGTGGTTTTCCTCGTTCGCAAATTTTTTTGTATCTTGGCCTTATTTGTTTTCTGCATTATATCAATTTATTCTTTATAGTTGAAGTACAAACAATCTATAGGTTAATCATTCTTATGATTCAAGAATCTCAATTAAAAATTATCTAATGATATCGATTCTACGTTTTTTAAATTAATTAAAGTTCATGCAATTTGTTGGTGTACTTGGTACTCTCCGCTTTTGAAATTTCTATTGCTCGTTAAAGATTGCCTTAAGGTTCGGGTGACGATGAAAAACGCGTTAGTAGTAAGTTAACGTTCTCATTGTTTATATATTTTAATTTATTTTTGAAAATTCAATTAGTCAATGGCAATGTAAGATTCAGAAACCAAACTCCTACCTGGAACAATGTTGGTACCAAGCTTAGGTCTTGACAAAATCTAGGCACCAAACTACAAAAAATTCAATTTTCTTTTATAATTTCAAAGTTGGATTCGAAAATGAGATCAAGCGGTATTGATACTCATGTTTGTTCATGCAAGAAGAATGAGAAATAAGAGCCCATAAAAGAAAGCCGAAATCTAAACCAAAACCGAATTTAATTTTCAGTCATACAAGTTATGACATGAATAGTCTCAAGCCTAAAACTATAAATATCAATACATATAGATATGTAACAACATGTTTGTTTTGTCCACTATATAGTAGATATTCAGTATTTACTACTATGTAGTAGTGGGATCCAAAATGTGTTAAGCTATTCCCCTATTAGATAGAGAGTAAAATCATTATCCTAGTACTGAAAATCAAATAACACTTCCTTCCCGCTTTCTGCTTGATACTACTAATATCTCGTATAAAAAGTCTTCTTAATTCTTTGACAAATACACAATTTATATTCTTTTACAAATATACAGTTTTCGTGTTTCTTGTCCTTTTCAAAAGTCATAGAGTTCTCCATATGATAGTCTTCCTCATCAAAAACAAGCCCTAAGTCTCAATTAAAATAATTGATTCATCCACATCTCGATTAATTAATCTCTTATTTACTAAAAACTCTGTAATAGCATTTAGTTTATCTCTAACCATGAAAATCGAATCAGGAAACAAATTACTGGCTAAATGGAATTGGGAAGTAGTACATTATTACGCAACAAACGACTTTCAGTAACAGCATGACTTATCAACAAGAACCGTGGTCGACACTATGTCAGAGCACTACCTATATGGTAAAAAAAATATCAAACTCTTTGGGCCAGGGACGGGCCTAGCAAGGGGATAACCCGGACTATAGCCCGTCCTAAATTTGAAAAACAATTTGTTAGGTATATAAATTTTTCTCATTTTTAGACTTAGCCCAGTGCTAAATATACTTAGCCCAGTAGTAAATAGATCGTAGCCCAAATTTAGCCCACTGCCAACATTTAAGTTCCCACACGACCACACCCCTAGTAGAAACTCGAAGGGAAAATTAGGCGCAGGCCCCAAATAAATAATATTCTCATTGTCAAGTCCACAATTAATTTTTAGTTCCGTGACACCCATAATTATATGAAATTATTAAAAATGTCTGCATGACGGAATGCATCCGCATGACTGGTTATGCATCAGGGGTATAATTGGCAACGCAATTTGGATATAACATATCTAAAAATCCGCGCCTTGAAATTTTACAAAATTTATATCGTTGGGAATCTTTTTAAGAGAGCTACGCAACGAGTACAAACAAGAATATCAAATTTTTGTTTTTCACGAAAAAATCGGAGGTGATCATCATTTTAGGCAAAATTTTCGAAAACTTGATACATAACCATTATGCAACCACCAAAAAAGATGCATAACACATTCTGCAGACGCATAACGAATTATGCAATCATTTTCTCCACTGCATGACAAATTATGCATTTGGATAACAAAGTTATGCATCTATAACAAGTTATGTAACCATTGTTTTGGTTGATTTTAGTGCGTACAGAAAAAATTGATGCATAATGCAGTATGCGTCCATATTTACGGATGCATATCAGGTTATGCATCTATTTTCTCGATGCATAAAAGATTGTGCAACAATTTTCTCGATGCATAATGCATTATGCAGTCATATTTTCGGATGCATAATCTGTTATGCATCCATTTTCACGACTGCATAACATGTTACGTAGATATTATTGTAGGTGCATGACAAGTTATGCAGCCTTATTTTTTGTTGGTTTCAATACTAAGAAAAAAGTAGTTGCATAACATGTTATGCAACCGTTTTCTGAACTGCATAACAAGTTATGCGACAAATTTTATAGATGCATAACACGTTATGCGTCCATTTTCACGATTGCATAACATGTTATGTAGATATTTTCTCGACTGCATGACAGGTTATGCAGTTATACCCCATCTTCTTCCTCAATCTTCATCTGCAACTTCAATTCATACTACTACAAGTTTCCTATCTTAAATTTTCTCTTTCTTATCTTAAACATTGGTGCATTTTCCAATTCTATACTAATTAGCAAGTCACCAACATTATCAGTGTATACCTCTTTATTTATACGGACGCAGCTCTAAAAAGCCACTAGAATGACCACTCACACATTTCATAATTAAGCTACAGATTAACACCAACTAAAATAAGTACACAACAACAACAACAAAAAATCACAAATTTTCAAATTAAAGAAAAAAATACTATCAAACACCACCTTGAATCGTAGGATCGATTAACAACTTCTGAATCTCGGTTTAATCCCTTCCTCACCCTTCCTCAATTTCTTCTTGTTTAACTTCATCAAGTTAGGTCTAATCTCTTAGGACAGGTAGTATTATGTGGGCTACACTGGAATTGGTCATCGGTCTTGTATTGGGAAGCTAATAGAGATAGTAACTGAAATAAGTTGGAGAAATGAAATTGCACCATGATATGAATTTCAAAAAATCACGTAAAACCCAGTGGCTAGAAAAAACGTCTCAACTATGACTAAACCAAATTTTAAAGCAACCCTAATATTCATGACAACAACACCAAGTGCTAGCCCAATGCCTTGAGAAGCCAGTACACTATAAAGAATAGTAAATAACGTCTTGAAGAAATGCTCCGTTGTTGGTTTTAACCCTCCCATACAATACATTATTATGACAAAAACTGGGGGTAGAACAAGTTCCATTGGAAGGTCAGCAACTGTTTTTGCAATGAAGTAAGAAGAAAGTATGTACATACTTGATGACCGCTCCTTAGTAAGCATCATCCTTTCTTCAGGGAAAGTAAGCATTGAGTTGTAAAATAGTCGAACACTCCAGAAGAATGAGTAAAAAAATAACAACCTCATCTACAAAAGCCAAACAACAAAAAAAAGAAAAAATATGGGTTAAGGCGGAGCAGGCGCACACATCACAACAAAAGAAAGAAGAGATCTTTAAAATGTTGTGAAGGTTTATTCAGTTCATAAACATCAAAAAAAAAAAAAACCTAAATTTTGATCAAATGGTTAAGGTATGATCACACAATGAATCAAAACAAATAAATAGATGGATTTCATAAGATACAATACCTGAGTTAGAAGAAAATCAATCGAATTCTTCGGATTATTCACTTTGAGATAATTGACTTTAATCAGGTTATACCAAGAAACACTTGAAATCACTTTAAATCTTCTTTGAAAAATCTTCTCAATCTAGGGTAGCAACATGATCATCCCCTACTGATTTCTCCTATTTTTCTCGTCAAAAAAGGGAATTACAAAAAAAGAGAAGATAGAGGAAGAAAGAAATCACAGTGAAAAAAAAAAGACGAAGGAAGAAGAAGAGAACATTTAATTTTAAAAACTACGGGTGCGAGACTAATTTTTTCCCAAAAACTGGAGGCGCGCGTGAAGTTTTACGCCGGTGGGTTTCACAGTGGGAAAAAATTGTAAAATGGGTTTGTCTGTAGTTTTCACAAACTCGAAAGGAATAAGCTGAGAAGATATTTGTTTCCTTTGCTTGGTCGAACAGTGGAAAGGAAACTTCTCTGACAGTGGTATTCGATTGAATTTTGTTCATTTGATATTGACGACGAAATCGATTTGAAGTTTGTAAAATGATTGGGGTGATGCTCGATTAGAATTTCAAGGTATTTATAGTGTGTACTTTTCATATTAGCTTATCAATCTACTAGGGTTTTTAGTTTTGTGTTGTTGGTGAGATTGGAGCGATGGAGATATTTCTTTAAAAAATAATTTAGGGATTCTGTTTAGCTATTTATTCTAGTTATTTTTATCTTGATTAATGTCAGTAGAATGAAATTGCTAGGATTCTCTTACTATGCTTTGAAATTAGGGATTTTGTTTGTTTAGATGAATTTTTCTTTCCCTAAAATCAAAATTGGGGCTTTTTAATTTGATTCTTCTGTTAATTATAGTGGTATTAGTTCGATACTTCACCTTGGATGGGGAAAGTTGGATACTTTTTTCAGTGTTATATACTAATACTACCTCATGGTCCTGATCCAAATTGGGGGTTAAGGTTCTAATCTGAATTGTTCAGTGAATTACTCTTGCTTTTGCTTCAATACTTTGATATGATTTATCATTATTTACAATTGGGTTTGTTGAAATGTTGGTTTAATTTCTGCTATTTTAAAATTTGATATAGGTGAATTCAGCAATTTGGTATTTTTTTTGTTAATAATATGATAGATAGATTAATTCCCTTTGTCTTGACTCTTCCCGTTTCAACAGCTAGTGCAGAAAGGGTATTTTCATGTATGAATATTGTGAAAACGGTACCACTTAACAAGATGGGTAATGAGTTTCTTGGAGATAGTATGGTAGTCTACGCTGAAAGAGAAATTGCAGAAAAAGTGTCATGTGATTCTATCATAGATGACTTTGTTTTCTTGGGACCACGAAATGTCCAATTCAGTTAGTATATATAGATCGTCGGACAGAAAATCTTCTTTATGTATAGTTCAAATGTTATACCTGTAGTTACCCACTTATAAATCTTGATGTATAACAAATTTTTTGCTATAAAATATGTAGAAACCTATTTTGAGGCATACTAGATTTTTTTGAGGCATACTAGATAATGCCAAAATAGGGTCACTAAATAAAAAATAACATCACCCCTCATCCACCATTTTTGATAATGGCATAACTACCCTTATATAATTAGTGTAAATGATTATGATTATAATTGATTAATTATGAATTTTAAGGATTGATTAAATATTAAATTATTAGTGGTGAATTAGTAGAAAAATCAAATTTATGTGAGAGAGTTGGGATTTTTGAGAGGAAGAAGAAGAAGTGAAGAAAAAAAAAGCTTGGGTTTTGACTTTTGAGATTTTAGTGATTAGAAATGACCAAAATGTGTGATTCAAATCAGAGGTAAACTTCTATCGAGGTTTAATTTCCTTTTATAAGTTGAATCTGCTAAAAATTGAATTTTTAAAACCCAGATCTGCTGACCAGATGAACAGTTCGGCTGGTAACTTTTGAGCCGAACCTCTGTTTTTTTGAAATTATACCTAGGTTCGGCTGATAACTTGTCAGCCGAACCTAGGTATAATTTCAAAAAAAACAGAGGTTCGGCTCAAAAGTTATCAGTCGAACTTCACCCAGAAACTAAATCATCCACTAGGTTCGGCTTGAAAAATTGAGGTTCGGCTGGAAAATTGAGGTTCGGCTGAAAATATTGTAAAGTCGCATTAGCCGAACATAGTGTTTCTCTAAATCATACACTAAGTTTGGCTCAAAATTGATACTGCAAGATCAGCCGAACTGATCTTCTGAAAACCCTAATTTCATCTTTGAAATCATATTCTACCGATCAAACAAAATAAAATCAATCAAAAACAAGATGGGTTTGTTATGCATACATTCTAAAATACATCTAAGAGCAATTGAGATTTGGATTTCGCATTCCAACATCGCTCACTTCGATTCGTGTTTCCTTTGTTTGATTAATTTATTTATTGAATTGGAGTCCTAGATGTTTAAGTTTAAAGTTTATTTTGATTTTTAATTTTAGGTTTTCGAGGATAAGGGAACTATGACAAATTGAAATTATTTAGGGATATATAGGTAATTACACTACCTTTAGACACCCCTTATAAATCCACCCTAGATAATATAATGGATGAGTATGCCTCAAAAAAAAAATGAGTATGCCTCAAAATAGGTTTCAATATGTAATCTTGATGTATAACAACTTTTTTGCGATAGATTTAGCGCTACCCAACACTAGTTCCTGGGTCCGGCCCTGCTTTGGGCCCTAATAGTTTGAGGCTCTAGGCAACAACATAGCTGGCCTAGTCCATAAGACGGCTTTGTACGGTTTAATTCGATTAGGGAGCATCTAGGGTTTGTTTAATAGTGTTATGGTATTTTTAAGAGCAACCACAGTGGACGATCAAACCTATAAATATGGTCCAGAAACGAGACGCAGTGGGACGAAGTAAAGAGTAAAAGCTGGACCAAAATCAAATTCCAGACTATATTTGGTATGGGAACAAGACCAAAACCAAATATAGTCGAGCGAACGTATAATGTACGTTTGTCCGTAGGCGAAGTTATAAAGTACGCTTCACGTGAAGCGGATGCATAGTCCTCGTTCCATGATGAGGCGTGTATATAAACTACGTTTTAATGGAACGGTGGTGAAATGTTCGCCCGGTTAGGCGTTGCTGAAATGTACGCCTCATGACAGGCGTGGACTATAGATTCGCCCTATTCAGACGAACAGTATACATACGCCCCAATCAGGCGTCCATATAGTTCACGTCTCATACCCGACGTCCATATAGTTCACGCATGTGGTTGAGCGGACCTAATACCTCCGCCCATAGCCTCTTTCTTGCCACTTTCTTGTTCAACCATTCAAATTTATAAAAATAAATAACAATACACGTCATGACGAAACTGACGATTGCGACTACCAGACGGCAGCAAGCAACAGCCAGTAACATTTCTTTCCTTTCAATCATCCTTCCTTTTTCTTGGAATCCAACTCATCCTACGCATTTTGTATTTGGACTTGCCACCTCGTGCACGCTCAATATTTGGCATTTGCAGCATTTTTTCTATCTTTTTCTATTTTTCTGGTGCTCGTTATGGTTTGAGAATGTGTAGGTATAGTGTTCGCCTGGCTTTAACGCCACACGTGTGGTTTACGTGTAGTGAGCGGAGACTTTATATACGCCGGGTTTCAGACGTTTATATGGCCATTCGCCCCATCGGGCGTGAATAATAACCCGTCCTTGTCCCCACGTGAAGTATATGTACGTCCCACAACATACGTATATTTAATCGACGCCCAGCAACCCGCGTAAACTATATGTACGTCTCAATGGGGCGAGCTTTATAACTTTGCTCCACAGCGCACGAAGACTATATAACCGCTCAATTAAATATACCCGACTACCGTAACGTCAAATTCAAATTTGGTCAGTTTTTTTGGTCTTTGATATTTGGTTTTGATCGCACCATTGCAGTTGCTCTAAGTGAGTATTTTAGCATAAGTTTACCCCCAAGTTTGGGTGTTTTTCTCTAATACTTTTTTTTATTTTTATTTTTTTGCAGTCTCACTCCTATGCCCAGCCTGTAGTTTCCTCCATTATACAAAGTGAGAGACTGAGAAGGAGAGAGAAAATGATGGGTTTGGGTGCACTCAGAAACATGATTCGCCTATTTGCAAGAACAGTTTTGAATCGAAGCGTGGAACGTTTTCCTCTCGGGATTTCATCAGCTTCATCAACTTCTTCAACACCAGAGTTAAGGTCCGTTTTCAGTTGGTTTTTGAACCAATGTTGTCAATCATGGATGATTAACAGATCAAATGAGTTTCATAGCTTAACCGATACTCGATTGCCTAAGAGAAGACCTGGTTTTACTAATAGAAGGAAGCGAGCTGGCTTGAAACCCCCAGGTTATTGGCAGTTCTCTCTACGTATTTATCCTTTTCAATTCAATTTAAAGTTCCTGTTAGAAAAACGTATTGGGATTAGAGTTTTAGTTAATCCGAGAATGTTTTCTTCATTCGCTTTTATTAATAAGGTTTTTCTTGTTAAATTTATGTTTGTATGTGAAGAAATGCAGTATCCTAATTGTTATCAGTAGGAACACTAACTATGAGAGAATGCAGGTCCATATGCTTGGGTTCAATACACACCTGGAGAACCACTACTTCCAAACACACCTAATGAAGGTAGTGTTAAGAGAAGGAACGAGAAGAAGCGAATGGGACAGAGAAAGGCGTTTATAAAGGTATGGTTTCTCGAATTCAGCTGAATTGAGTGGCTTAAATCCCACTCTTTTGCTCTGTGTTTAATATAATCATCTGAAGTGTGGAAATGTGTTTGGTAGTAAGTTACCCTCAACATTGCCCATGGTTCTGCTAGGTATATGGATGTCTTGTATAGTCAGATTGTCCCCATAGTTTGGCTATTCTGGTTTATAATACCTTAACATGTGTCCACATGTGAGTTTGGATGAGTCTAAGTGTCTGACTGGGAGTTGGAAATGTTGGCAAGATCAAGTGAACGAACGTATTTGGCAACTGGAATACGGCCATGAATTTCACCAAATCGTTTTGAAACCTGTTAATGAACAAGCCTTGCAAGTTGAGGAAAGTAGTGAACCAAACCGCGGATAGAGATATGCGTAGGTACTACTTAGTTATTTCAGAACTTTGAGGTTCTGAGTGATTCTATGGTGGTTGTGTTACGTTTGCATGGTGCTTAATTATCTAATTCTCGATGGTGTTAGAGGATTATATGCACAAGGGGAACTTTATGACTAATGTGTTGTTTCTTAGCTAAAGAGTGCTTGAATATGGGTATACCATGTTATGATTTTAAGTTGAAGCTAATCATAATAGGATTTAGTGTGGCCGATGTCTTATCTGCTGAAATTTGAAGGGAGTAGAGATCATGTGTGTAGAACCAGAGGTGCACCCTTAAGGATGAATTTCTGAATTGGGTCTTGTACAAGAACATAACTCATAGGAATGTTTATAACAAACTTGTTTGTCCTTCGATTTTTTTCAAACTCTAATACTTGATAGTCGCTCTTTCTAGCGCATTTACTTTTGTAGTGGCAATGCCACATGACACTGAACTTCGTCACTAAATGTAAAGTATTGAAATATCTGTCTTGAACTAAGCATGGGTTCAGATAGTCTCTACCAGTTTATACAGTAATCTGTATTTACAGTATCATCAATTTATGATGTCAATGTTGATTCTTGGTGAAAATATGGGATGCTTAAAATTACTATCAGGTGAAAGTGGATAGTTAAAGAACATACTAGATGCTTTATTATGAATCTTGCAATTGTACTCTATTTGAGGCCCCAACTGATTTGAAAAGAGTAAATAGAACGAAGTGTCAGGTGGGACTTTCTGCATTACTAAATTGTCTGTGGAAATTCTGATGAGATTGGTTTATCTAGATTCAAATTCAACTAGTTCAGTTTTTCTAATTTTGTCTAAGTAGATTACTACTTTCACGTTTTAGATATCCTTGCAGTAAGTTCTCTATGTAGCATAAGCTCTTAGAAATAAACTCATGTAATTGATTTGTGGGACTCGTGGCTGGTTTTTGACAGTCTGAAGCAAAGAAACGAAAAGTTCAGGTGCAAGAAGCTAAAAGGAAGAAGATCGAGAAAAGAGTTGAGCGTAAGATGGCTGCAGTAGCAAGGGACAGAGCATGGGCTGTAAGATTGGCAGAGCTGCAACAGCTCGAGGCAGCTAAAGCAGCGAAATCGTAATTGATGGCTAATATCAAACCAAACGAAGAAGCATATCTGTAAACAATGCACTGTATTGCTCCTTGATAAGGGGACCTGATATGATATTGAATACAGGTCCTTGGACTTTTTCACCTCGCTTCTTGCCTTTTTTTTTATATACCTTTTGTTTTGACCCTTTTTACCTTTGACTATATTTTAGTAGGTAACCCCCACAAGTTAGAAATATTTATGTTAGTTGCAAAATAAAGATGGCCTTGAACTATTAGTTTGGTTACTAAGCTATTGAAATCCCATTTTTTTGTTTTCTTTGCAATATGATATGGCGATATCAATGATGCTAACTGAAACTAGGGTTTTTGTCTACTTTATGAATTGTTGCCACTCATCATATTGCATTTGCATAAGATGGTTTATGCGTTTTCATGTCATATTAGTGATTGATATAATTTGTTAATAACTGAATCTACTGTTTGTCTAATCTTGAATTTACTTTTTCAACATGGATAATGGCAATCATTTATTTTGGCTTGAATTTTGCTGGAACTTATGTTTGATTTTGCAGATTATTATTATTTTTTTCTCTAAGTTAAGTATATTAAAACAAATTACGGAAACAAAGGAATATCCAAAGTGTTGGTTATCCTTATCTCAATATAGTGATCTGAGATATTGGTATCGATCAACATATTGTTAATTCCATTAGCAAAAATGAAAATTGACGGGCTAAAATAAGAGCAAAGTTGATATAGTCCGGCATCTTTATCCATTGTTGTTTATGGATTCCTCTTTTGCGTGCTTCTTTTGCCAATATGTCAGCAACCACATTACATCTTTTGTGCTTAAATTGAATACCCAAAAAAGTTGCCACATGAAAGAAAAATCTTCATAGCTTCTGAAACTATAGCTTGGTTCCTCAAAAAAAATGTCACTTGATTCATCTTGCGCATAAAGTATTAACCTTTGGCAATCACCTTCCACCCAAAAGTTGCTAAGGTCCATACTTTTTGCCCAGGTAGCAGCTTCCAAAAGACTTAGAACTTTTGCTTCTTCCGCAGAGTATGAGTTGAAAGTTCCAGCTTTAGCATGGATAGTTGTTCCTGTATCAGAACGAAAGATTAGACCATAAGTAGCAGGAGAAGAAGAATCAATCCAAGACGTATCAAAGTTAACTTAGGATTGGGTATGTAGAGGTTTAGTCCAAACTTCTGTACAGTTGATAGGTGTCATAGACACCTTCATTTATATCTATAGTTTATGCTTTCTTTGTTATTTTTCTTGTGAATTATGTATCTTATGTTTACTTTTGAGTTACTAAGTGCTTCGAAGTCCTTTGGAGCGGAAATGACAAAAAATCCCAGGTGACAATTGGAGCAGGCTAAGTTGCGCGAGAATGAACTGTCAGTTTCTCATAACTAACAGTTGAGCAAGAAAGCATTTGGGCAGTCGGTTCCATGAGACTCACAGCAGAAATGAAATCTGGGTGCTTCTATTTATTGAGTTGCTGGGTGCCTATAACATTTCTCATCATTACCAAGCCCTGAGTTTAAGAGACATGTTTATCTTTATTTCCGAGTTTCACCTGAAGTCCATGGCGGCACCATCGTGAGTCTGGGAGATTGAGAAAATTAGAGATGAAAATGGTGGTTATGAAACAAGTTGTTGCTGCTGGTGGAAGATTGATTGATACATGAAGTTGCTGTTAAAGAATTGAAGACAGGGGGAAACCAGTTAGGGTTCTTATGAGGATTTTGGTGAAACTGTGAAATTCAATGGAGTAATTCGATTTTGAAGGATTAGGAAGAGTGGGTTTGAATTAATTCGATGTTTGACAGCGAAATAGAAGCTAAGGTTTGATTGAATCCGAAACGAAGATGTGAATCTGAAGGAGTTAGGGTTTGATCAATTGAATCTAAAATTGGTGAGGAAGGTGATTTGAGGTTGTTGGTTAAATGGGTTTTGAAGAGAACCGATAGAAGAAGATACAGCGACAGTAGTGTTGGCAGAGTTGAATTTGTGAAGGGGTTTTTGATGGATTTCTGAATTTGAGATAAAGAACTAAATTGATTCTGCTGAAATGGAAGAAAGGGGATCTGAATCTGGTTAGGGTTTCTTGAGAATTGAAGATACAGGTCAGAGGTACAATGAATTGTTTAAGCTCAGATGCAGGTGGTGGTCACTGTGAAGCATGAGAAATACAGATGATGTATGAATGTGTGAAGAAGAATGAGTTGGAGCTTCTAAAGTTGAATTGCAACTGAAATAAAGCTGCTGGATTGGCAGGATGAAGTGATGTTGATTGTCATGGATCTGCGTTGTTCAAAGAAGAAGAAGGTTTGATTTGTTGCGGCTATGATGGTGTTGGTGATGGCACTGAGTTTGCATATTTGGTAGCGTTGATAATGGTGGATGTTTATGAAGGGGTCTTGTTAACTTATTGCAGTCAACAAAGAGATAGAGATGGAGCAGGTGATGGGTTCTTGAGAAAATGAGTTGTTGCCATTGCTCAAGTGAAACAATGGGTACTGAGGATAATGGTGTTGTTGCAGTTATCACACTGCTGCAATAGGTTGCAATGAAAAGGAGGAAGCAAAAGCTGGTAATTAGGTCAAGGAATTGTTGGGTGGATTTGAACTGTGTGTTGCTGCTGCTGCTATGAGCTAATGATTTCGGTGCAGCTGCAAATGGAGCGACTATGTCAGGTGGTGGTAATGGTAATGCAGGTGTATGACAAGGGTTTGATGGAACTGGAATTGGTTAGGTGCTGTTAAAATGGTGCTGGTGTGTGTGTTGAATGAGCTGCAATTGCAGGTATGAATTGCAATGGATCTCGTGTTGTGAGCTGTTGGCGCGAGCCAGTGAAGCAATGGCTCAGAATGCAGTTGCAGGTGCAGTAGCTGGTGGTTAAGCAGAGATGGAGTTTGTTGCTGTTTTGGTGCTTGTGAAATGATGATGTTGATGATGCAACTGGAGTAATGTATGGAGGTTGCAGTACATGGTCGAATGCAGAATGGCGCAGAACAAGAGCAAGAGTTGTCCCTGTGCATCTGAACTGAAGTAATAAGTGGAGTTGGTGTTGTATGAATGTGATGAGAATGAGGAGGTAGTAGTGATATCAATTGGTAGTATTCAAGCATGAACTGAAGCTGCAGAATGGTTGAGCAACTGGTGATTTTGCAGGTGCAGCTTAAGATGAACTGAGACAGTCAAGGTGTAGCTTATGTTGAAGTTGTGAAGCTGAATGAGGATGAGCTACTGGTGATGGTGTTATGTATAGCTGGGACAGGAAATTGCAGCTGTTGATGTGCAGAAAGCAGCCATTATGGCTGGAAGTGTAATGCTGCTGCACAATGACTGTGCAAATGGCTTAGGCTGTGCAACTCAGCCCATTCAGCTGGTTAGTTAGCTGACTCTGTTTCTGACTCAAGACTCTGACTCACCTGATGACATCACTGGACCGACTCGGAGCTGACTCATCTTAACTCTGTTGACCTAACCGAGTTGACTCAGTTGAGCGGTGATCGATTGGACTTTGCCGGTCACTTGAGTTATTTTCCGGCCAACTTACGGCCGATGATACCAGTTTTCCGGTGACATATTTTTAGCAAGATTTTTACATGGGTTTTTCACACACATGGGCTTGTTGGACCTTGGACTTTGGGCTTTGAAGACCTAGTTTTGGAAACAAGAAGAGCTACAAAAGGAAAAGTTTTCTACAACTTTAGATCACGTATTTTCTACTTGGAGTTTTGGAGAGCGGCGACTAGGGTTTGCTTTCGTTTATTTTTCATCTTCTTCATTTCATTTTTGATTATGATTATGATGAACTCAAAAGCTATGAGTAGCTAAATACAATTATTGGTTATGGGATAAAAGTTGATTTCTCAAGCATGGTATTTAAATCAATGGATTAGTTTTGTCTCAACTTTATTGCTTATGATTCATTGCTTATAATGTTTTATGATTTGGATGCTAGTTTGGTTGAGTCCGGAATCAATTAGATTAGTCTTCATCTCTATTGCTAGATTAGGGCTATTATATGAAAAAGTGATAAATTCCTAATTACAAGTAGCATAAATGTGAGTAGTGCTTGTAGTGATATATCCTACTAGTCACATATGAATCATAACCTTGGTTAAATCGAATTAGTGCTTTTACACGTTTGGTTGCCTTGTTTAGTCTTATTTCATAGAACTTATTGCTCTTAGGGAGGTAAACTTAATTGTGCTTTTACACTTTAGGTTGCTTTCTAGGTAGATTTCACAATAGCATCTTTTAATGTTGTTTGTGATAAAATCGGGAAATAAACGGGATACTCTTGCGATCAAGATATTCTAGGACTTTTAATAAATGAGAGATTAAAATATTAATTCTAGTCATCGATGAAAATACATGTTTGTGAATGCTACTATCCCATGACCAATATCTTCCTCTTATTGATTATTTTCATATTTTATTGCTTTCAATTATTTTTATTGCATTGATAAACAAAAATCCCCCCTTGGTTACTTAAGAATCTGAATATTGCATAACAATAATTGCCTCTCTGTGGAAACGAACTCTTTCTTATCACATACTTCATTTATTTTAGTTAAGTTAGAAAGTGAAACTATTTTTGCACGACTGACAACCGATCAAATTTTGGCGCCGTTGCCGGGGAGGCATACGACTTGTTCTTAAGTTTTTAGTTTCTTATCATCATTTCTGCTTTCATATTTGCTTTTTGTTTTCTTGTCTTGTTTCTCACTTGTTTGCGAGAATTGTTTTCAGGTACCTAATCCCTGGCTTTTAAAGATTGGAACTATCCAAGGTGCGGGATAGCTACTCGAAGAGGCACAATACTCCAACCAAGTCAAGACACGACGGAAGAACAAGAGTTAGAAGTGGAAGAAGAGTTACAACTAGAAGAAGAACAAGAGGTTCCATTCGTAGAAGAACCACTAGTTGAAGAAGAAGAAGAAGAAGCAATGGGTGATGCAAATCGTACACTCAAGGACTTGGCTTCTCATAGGCTTGATGCACAACGGTGGTGTATTCAAACAAACTCAACCTTCGAGATCAAACCGTGGTTGGTTAGAGAGTTGCCGAAGTTTCATGGAATGACGAATGAAGATCCAAACAAGCATCTCATGGATTTCCACAACATTATCATGGCTATGCTTCCATCGGAGACTAATGCGGATGGAGCAATGTTGAAAGCTTTTCCGTTTTCTTTAGCGGACAATGCTAAGGAGTGGTTGTATTACTTGCCTTACGGAAGTGTCACTACATGGAACGGGTTGAAGAAACTTTTCCTAGAGAGATATTTTCCTGCATCCAAAGCTACTCAAATTCGTAAGGAGATTTGTGGAATGCAACAAAAGAACGGGGAGTCATTGTATGAATGTTGGGAACGGTATAAGAGATTGGTGGCAAGCTGCCCTCACCACCAATTTAGTGACGTGATGATAATACAATACTTCTACGAAGGCCTCCAACCAAGTGATAGATATCTTCTTGATGCAGCGGGTGGCGGAGCTCTAGTGAACAAGACGGTGGCCCAAGCTACCGAGTTGATTGAAAGTATGGCTGCAAACTCGCAACAATTCTGCACAAGAGGTGAACCAATGGTTAGGCGAGTGCATGAAGTTACAGATTCATCATCACATCGTGATCAGAGAATGGATAATATGGAGCAAATGATGGAAAAGATGGCTGCAGTTATTTTACCTTCATATGGTGAAGAGTTGGAGCAAGCTAGCGCGGTCTTTCCAAATCAGCAAAGACGGTATGATCCCTACTCCAACACTTACAATCCGGGATGGAGAGATCATCCAAATTTTAGCTATGCCAACAAGCAAGGTGCAGTCCAACAACCTACATTCAACCGTTCGGGTGGATTTCAACCACCACAACAACAATTCCAGCCGCAACAACAACAGTTTCAGCGACCACAACAATCAATGCAAAATCAAGGTTCCGATATCGATGCAAAGCTTCAAACTTTTATGGAAGGCATTTCTACCATGTTTAAAGAAAGTCAGCAAGAAACTAAGAGTGCTATCAAGGAGTTGCAGACACAAATGGGCTCCATGGCGGTTGATATAAACAAATTAAAGGCACAAAATAGTGGGAAACTCCCTTCTCAACCCATTAACCCAAAAGAGGGTGTCAATGCTATTACGTTGAGAAGTGGTACACAACTTGTGCAACCCAAGATTACTGATTCGAGCAAGGTGGAAACACCAAAGGAATCTGTTTTGGAGGAGAAGAGTGATGATTCTCCCCAAACTTCTGAGGTACCTATTCCTAACTCTAAAACTCCGGTTTCTACTTATGTTCCTCCTTTACCTTTCCCTCGCAGATTTGCAAGCTCCAAGAAGGCGGAACTAGAAAAGGAGATTTTAGACGTTCTTAAAAAGATCCATGTGAACATACCACTCATTGATGCTATCAAGCAAGTTCCCAAGTATGCAAAAGTGTTGAAGGACTTGTGTACCAATAAGCAAAGGCTCAAAGGTAATGAAGTGCTAAGTGTGGGGGAGAATGCTTCGGCAATATTGCAACACAAACTCCCACTGAAATGTAAGGATCCCGATAGCTTTGACATTCCAGTCACAATTGGTAACACCACGTTTAACAAAGCTATGTTGGATTTAGGTGCATCTGTTAATGTTATGCCTGCATCTATGTACAATTCACTTGAGTTAGGTCCTCTTAAAAAGGTTGGAATTGTATTGCAATCAGCTGATTGCTCTAATGTTTACCCAATGGGTATTGTTGAGGATGTTCTTGTGCAGGTTAATCAACTTGTATTTCCAACTGACTTTTGCGTGTTAGAGATGAATGAAGGTTCACCGGACTCGTCTCTTCCATTGCTACTTGGGCGTCCCTTCATGAAAACGGCGAAAACCATTATTGATGTGGACAAGGGAACGCTAACTATGGAGTTTGATGGAGAAACAATACATTTCAAAATTTTCGAGACGATGAGATATCCTAGCGATGTCCACTCTTGTTTCTCCATTGATGTTATGGATACTTTGGCACAACAAGTGTTTGAATTGAATGGTGATGATGCTTTGGAAACCGTTTTAACTACATCCATGGATAATGGTGTAGAGTGTGGTAATGAAGTCAAGGAAGCCCTTGGTGATCTTAATTTACTACAAGGATGCCCGGAAACTCATAATATCTCTTTTATTTCTTTATCATGCAATGATGAAAAGTTTGTACCTTCCATTGTTAAATCTCCAAAATTAGAATTGAAACCTCTTCCCGATCACCTAAAGTACTTGTACTTGGGTGACAAGGAAGACTTACCTGTGATTGTTTCTAACAAGCTTAGTGAATTACAGGAGAAAAAACTTCTAAGGGTGCTAAGGAAGTACAAGACGGCCATAGGATGGACAATTACTGATATCAAGGGTATAAGCCCTGCTGTGTGTACGTACAAAATCCGTTTGGAGGACGATGCAAAGCCTACAAGGGAAGCGCAACGTCGTTTGAACCCTCCCATGATGGAAGTTGTGAAAAATGAGATACTAAAGCTTTTGGACGTGGGTGTTATCTACCCCATATCCGATAGTAAGTGGGTGAGCCCGGTACAAGTAGTACCAAAGAAATCAGGTGTGACCGTGGTGGAGAATGATAAGAATGAACTTGTACCAACTCGTGTGCAAACCTATTGGAGGGTTTGTATTGATTACAGGAAATTGAATGCCACCACTAAGAAGGATCATTTTCCATTTCCTTTTATTGATCAAATGCTTGAACGTTTAGCTGGACATTCTTATTATTGCTTCCTTGATGGCTATTCAGGTTGCAATCCGATTGTGATAGCACCGGAGGATCAAGAGAAAACCAATTTCACTTGTCCTTTCGGTACTTTTGCTTATAGAAGGATGTCTTTTGGCTTGTGCAATGCTCCAGCTACCTTTCAAAGGTGTATGGTAAGTATTTTTTCAGAATATGTTGAAAACATAATCGAAGTGTTTATGGATGACTTTAGTGTCTTTGTTGATTCATTTGACCTTTGCTTGCACAACTTGTCACTAATCCTTGAACGATGTGTTGAAACAAATCTTGTGCTTAAATGGGAGAAGTGTCATTTCATGGTAACTCATGGCATAGTTTTAGGCCATATAATATCTTCTAAAGGCTTGGAAGTCGATAAATCTAAAATAGACCTTATTCGTGCTTTAACCCCTCCCACTACAGTGAGGGAGATACGCTCTTTTCTTGGTCATGCAGGTTTTTATCGTAGATTTATCAAGGATTTTTCCAAGATAGCATCACCACTTTGCAACTTATTTCAAAAAGATGTGGTTTTTAACTTTGATGAAAAGTGTATGGCGGCATTCAATCGTTTGAAATGACTTTTGATTTCAGCCCCTATCATTAAACCACCGGATTGGAGCAAGCCTTTTGAGCTCATGTGTGATGCAAGTGACTATGCGGTTGGTGCAGTGCTTGGGAAACGTGTGCGGAAGATACCTTATGCTATTTATTATGCTTCTAGAACGTTAAATGAGGCCCAACAAAACTACACAACCACTGAAAAAGAGTTGTTAGCTATTGTTTTTGCTTTGGAAAAGTTTCGCTCTTATCTAATTGGTACAAAAGTTGTTGTCTTTTCTGATCATGCAGCACTTAGGTACTTGCTAATGAAGAAAGAAGCGAAACCGAGGCTTATACGATGGATCTTAATCTTGCAAGAGTTTGATATTGAAATCAAGGACAAGAAAGGAATTGAGAACGCCGTTGCGGATCATTTGAGTTGTCTTGCTGTGGACAAGGAAGCTATCCCATTGCGTGAAAGTTTCCTGGATGAGCAACTATTCTCAATTGCCTTTGGAGAACCATGGTATGCTGATATTGTCAATTACTTGGTGTCTAAACAAATCCCAAAGAACTTGTCTCGTGCTGAGAGGGACAAACTTAAGAGGTTAGGGAACCAATACATATGGGATGATCCATACTTATGGAAACAAGGTAGTGACCAAGTATTACGAAGGTGCGTTCCCGAATCCGAATTTAATTATATCTTGTCTTTTTGTCACTCCTATGTTTGCGGAGGACATTTTGGGAGTAAGAGAACCGCTCACAAGGTATTTGAAAGCGGTTTCTATTGGCCAACCTTGTTCAAGGATGCATATATATTTTGTACAACTTGTGATAGGTGCCAAAGAACAGGCAATCTAGGTGCCCAAAATCAAATGCCACAAACTTTTATTCAATTTATTGAAGTTTTCGATGTATGGGGTATTGATTTTATGGGTCCTTTTGTCAATTATCATGGGAATTTGTATATCTTACTCGCTGTTGATTATGTCTCCAAATGGGTGGAAGCTAAGGCCACCCGAACTAATGATTCTAAAGTGGTTTCAGATTTTGTGCAAGCCAATATCTTTGCAAGGTTTAGAATTCCAAGAGCCATAATTAGCGATGCGGGTTCTCACTTCAAATACAGGATCTTACAAACCTTGTTGAAGAAGTACAATGTGTCGCACAAGATTGCAACACCTTATCATCCCCAAACAAATGGACAAGCCGAGGTTTCAAACCGAGAGGTGAAATCCATTCTAGAGAAGACGGTGAATCCAACAAAGAAAGATTGGAGCATGCGACTTAATGATGCTTTGTGGGCTTATAGAACCGCATACAAGACACCTATCGGGATGTCTCCCTTTAGGCTTGTGTATGGTAAACCTTATCACTTACCCGTTAAAATTGAGCATAAGGCGTTTTGGGATATTTAGCAATGCAATATGGAGATGGATGGGACTGGGAAGCAAAGGAAGTTACAACTCCAAGAGATAGAGGAGCTTCCAATGATGCATTTGAAAGCTCGCACATTTACAAGGAAAAGACGAAAGCATTTCATGATAACATGATTTCTAGGAGACAATTTTGCATTGGGCAGAAAGTGCTTTTGTTTAATTCTCGTTTGCATTTATTTCCGGGTAAATTAAGGTCACGTTGGATTGGACCTTTTATTGTCATTAATGTGTTTTCTCATGGTGCAGTAGAAATTCGTAGCATTGCTACATGCAAGGAACTTAAAGTTAATGGGCACCGGTTGAAATCATATTATGAGAATTTCACTTCCAAAGTGGTGGAAGGAGCTAATTTTGTGGATGCACTTCCTTTGGAGGAGGCATAGAAAGCAAGGAGATAGTCGGGCTGACGACTTTAAACCAAGCGCTAATTGGGAGGCAACCCAAAGGATGAGTATTTCTTGTCTTGTATTTATTTCTTGTCTTGTTTTTAGTTTTTCTTGTCTTGTTTTGTTTTTATTTTTTCTGATTTCTTGTCACATGTCATGTTAGAATTTCCCACCTTCACTTACTTTGGATGACTCAATTTACATTGAGGACAATGTAAAGTTTAAGTGTGGGGGAGTGGTTAAGCATTTGCATTGTAAATTTTTCATGAAATTTTCAACTTTTGTGTAAAATAGTGAATAAGAAAACTCCAACTTGTGGTTAGTTTAGAGTCACATAGCATACATGTCGCTAAGATTACATCGAGATTCTCATAAGAGTGACTGAACTTAGAGATGACAGAGAACATGATCGAGTTTCTTACTTGTATGGGAGTTAAAGTTGGATTTAACCATCTCAGTGGAAAATGAGGTGCAGACTGAATTCGGTATTAGAGTTGTGGTCCCCTATAGTGGAGACTACCCATGTTACATCATGAGAGGCACCGACCTTCACTTCTTTGTACCTGTCCAAATATGTGCTTTTAGAGTGTGTGTCACCGTACGTAAACTCCGGGTAGAATGGTGAGCTACCCAACCTCCCACCAATAGAAGCACTATTTTGATCTCTTGAGTGCTATTTTATCAATCATGATGGTGACATCGAATTGTTAACTTACATACCACTTGTAATCTTGTTCGCAGTTAGCACCATCCACTTTATCTCTCTCTACACCAACAGGTCCATAGAAACACCATCATCATCAACAAGAGGAGCATCACAAATTCGAAGAAAAGTTAAAGACGTTTTAGGTTTACAAGCAACAATACAGAAATGGGTAGATTCAGATTTAAGTACAACAACAAGACAAGGAACAAAATTTTTACAAGTTGAAGACTATTGCATCATATTTTGGTTTGTTTAGTTCGTTTTTGGTTTTGTATTCATTCAATAAATCCAATGAAAGAAGAAATATCCATAATGAGGTTTCAAGCAACGAGGAATTAGAGGAAAGAGTTACATTGTCAAGATTCTACGAAGTTCAAGATTTCATCATCAAGAGTTGAGGACCGAAGACGAAGATAAAGACAAGGATTGAAGACTGAAGACGTTTCTATGGATGTTGTGAGAGTGGTGCTAACTGCACGCCGAACGTGATAACGAGGTAAGTAAGCATATTCCCACCTTCGTTAAGTGGTTGATTTCCTTTCTTAGAGATCGTCATAAAAAAGGGTTTTCAAAATGAATAAAAAATGTGGGTTTTCAAAACTATTCGGAGGGTTTTTACCTTCCCACCATTCAAACGTGTCAGAGGATTCTCTCTTCATTCCTACCTGGACACATGTGTGACCCATAGAAAGCTATTTATTATTGAGAGCAACTTCATAAAACCCTTTCTTGTGAGGCAGAGTCGAGACTTTCGATCACTCCGTACCCGAATTTCTTTCGATATGGGATAGTAATTTCTCTCTCAACTTTTAAGGATGAGATTGTGTTCATTTATGTGTCTAACTTCTTATGACTAGTGTGCATAATTTCTATGTCTTCTTAGCGCGTTGGATGCTATCATTACGGAGAACTAGTAAGTTGGAAAAGTAGGTTTTGTGGGTATATCTCTAGTTAACCCTCACGACAAGGAGTTGTATGTAGGTTTTTAGAATTAGTTTTGTTTGATTTGCTCGAGGACTAGCAAAGTCTAAGTGTGGGAAAATTTGATAGGTGTGATAGACACCTTCATTTATATCTATAGTTTATGTTTTCTTTGTTATTTTTCTTGTGAATTATGTACCTTATGTTTACTTTTGAGTTACTAGGTGCTTCGAAGTCCTTTGGAGCAAAAGGAAGGAGAAAATGTCTATTTGGAGCGGAAATGGCAAAAAGTCCCAGGTGACAATTGGAGCAGGCTAAGTTGCGCGAGAATGAACTGTCAGTTTCTCATAACTAACAATTGAGCAAGAAAGCATTTGGGCAGTCGGTTCCGTGAGAGTGACACCACATATGAAATCTGGGTGCTTCTATCTATTGAGTTTCTGGGTGCCTATAACATTTCTCATCTTTACCAAGCCCTGAGTTTAAGAGACATGTTTATCTTTATTTCCGAGTTTCACCTGAAGTCCATGGCGGCACCATCGTGAGTCTGGGAGATTGAGAAAATTAGAGATGAAAATGGTGGTTATGAAACAAGTTGTTGCTGCTGGTGGAAGATTGATTGATACATGAAATTGTTGTTAAAGAATTGAAGACAGGGGGAAACCAGTTAGGGTTCTTATGAGGATTTTGGTGAAACTGTGAAATTCAATGGAGTAATTCGATTTTGAAGGATTAGGAAGAGTGTGTTTGAATTAATTTGATGATTGACAGCAAAATAGAAGCTAAGGTTTGATTGAATCCGAAACAAAGATGTGAATCTGAAGGAGTTAGGGTTTGATCAATTGAATCTAAAATTGGTGAGGAAGGTGATTTGAGGTTGTTGGTTAAATGGGTTTTGAAGAGAACCGATAGAAGAAGATGCAGCTACAGTAGTGTTGGCAGAGTTGAATTTGTGAATGGGTTTTTGATGGATTTCTGAATTTGAGATAAAGAACTAAATTGATTCTGCTGAAATGGAAGAAAGGGGATCTGAATCTGGTTAGGGTTTCTTGAGAATTGAAGATACAGGTCAGAGGTACAATGAATTGTTTAAGCTCAGGTGCAGGTGGTGGTCATTGTGAAGCATGAGAAATACATATGATGGATGAATGTGTGAAGAAGAATGAGTTGGAGCTTTTAAAGTTGAATTGCAACTGAAATAAAGCTGCTGGATTGGCAGGATGAAGTGATGTTGATTGTCATGGGTCTGCGTTGTTCAAAGAAGAAGAAGGTTTGATCTGTTGCGGCTATGATGGTGTTGGTGGTGGCACTGAGTTTGCAGATTTGGTAGTGTTGATAATGGTGGATGTTTATGAAGGGGTCTTGTTAACTTACTACAGTCAACAAAGAGATAGAGATGGAGCAGGTGATGGGTTCTTGAGAAAAGGAGTTGTTTCCATTGCTCAAGTGAAACAATGGGTACTGAAGATAATGGTGTTGTTGCAGTTATCACACTGCTGCAATAGGTTGCAATGAAAAGGAGGAAGCAAAAGCTAGTAATTAGGTCAAGGAATTGTTGGGTGGATTTGAACTATGTGTTGTTGCTGCTGCTGCTATGAGCTAATGATTTCGGTGCAGCTGCAAATGGAGCGACTATGTCAGGTGGTGGTAATGGTAATGCAGGTGTATGACAAGGGTTTGATGGAACTGGAATTGGTTAGGTGCTGTTAAAATGGTGCTGGTGTGTGTGTTGAATGAGCTGCAATTGCAGGTCTGAATTGCAATAGATCTCGTGCTGTGAGCTGTTGGCGTGAGCCAGTGAAGCAATGGCTCATAATGCAGTTGCAGGTACAGTTGCTGGTGGTTAAGCAGAGATGGAGTTTGTTGCTGTTTTGGTGCTTGTGAAATGATGATGTTGATGCTGCAACTGGAGTAATGTATGGAGGTTGCAGTACATGGTCGAATGCAGAATGGCGCAGAACAAGAGCAAGAGTTGTCCCTGTGCAGCTGAATTGAAGTAATAAGTGGAGTTGGTGTTGTATGAATGTGATGAGAATGAGGAGGTAGTAGTGATATCAATTGGTAGTATTCAAGCATGAACTGAAGCTGCAGAATGGTTGAGCAACTGGTGATGTTGCAGGTGCAGCTTAAGATGAACTGAGACAGTCAAGGTGTAGCTTATGTTGAAGTTGTGAAGATGAATGAGGATGAGCTACTGGTGATGGTGTTATGTATGGCTGGGACAGTAAATTGCAGCTGTTGATGTGCAGAAAGCATCCATTATGGCTGGAAGTGTAATGCTGCTGCACAATGACTGCAAATGGCTTAGGCTGTGCAACTCAGCCCATTCAGCTGGTTAGTTAGCTGACTCTGTTTCTGACTCAAGACTCTGACTCACCTGATGACATCACTGGACCGACTCGGAGCTGACTCATCTTAACTCTGTTGACCTAACCGAGTTGACTCAGTTGAGCGGTGATCGATTGGACTTTGCCGGTCACTTGAGTTATTTTCCGGCCAACTTACGGCCGATGATACCAGTTTTCCGGTGACATATTTTTAGCAAGATTTTTACATGGGTTTTTCACACACATGGGCTTGTTGGACCTTGGACTTTGGGCTTTGAAGACCTAGTTTTGGAAACAAGAAGAGCTACAAAAGGAAAAGTTTTCTACAACTTTAGATCACGTATTTTCTACTTGGAGTTTTGGAGAGCGGCGACTAGGGTTTGCTTTCGTTTATTTTTCATCTTCTTCATTTCATTTTTGATTATGATTATGATGAACTCAAAAGCTATGAGTAGCTAAATACAATTATTGGTTATGGGATAAAAGTTGATTTCTCAAGCATGGTATTTAAATCAATGGATTAGTTTTGTCTCAATTTTATTGCTTATGATTCATTGCTTATAATGTTTTCTGATTTGAATGCTAGTTTGGTTGAGTCCGGAATCAATTAGATTAGTCTTCGTCTCTATTGCTAGATTAGGGTCATTATACGAAAAAGTGATAAATTCCTGATTACAAGTAGCATAAATGTGAGTAGTGCTTGTAGTGATATATCCTACTAGTCACATATGAATCATAACCTTGGTTAAATCGAATTAGTGCTTTTACACGTTTGGTTGCCTTGTTTAGTCTTATTTCATAGAACTTATTGCTCTTAGGGAGTTAAACTTAATTGTACTTTTACACTTTAGGTTGCTTTATAGGTAGATTTCACAATAGCATCTTTTAATGTTGTTTGTGATAAAATCGGGAAATAAACGGGATACTCTTGTGATCAAGATATCCTAGGACTTTTAATAAATGAGAGATTAAAATATCAATTCTAGTCATCGATGAAAATACGTGTTTGTAAATGATACTATCCCGTGACCAATATCTTCCTCTTGTTGATTATTTTCATATTTTATTGCTTTCAATTATTTTTATTGCATTGATAAACAAAAATCCCCCCTTGGTTACTTAAGAATCTGAAAATTGCTTAACAACAATTGCCTCTTTGTGGAAACGAACTCTTTCTTATCACATACTTCATTTATTTTAGCTTAGTAAGAAAGTGAAATTATTTTTGCACGGCTGGAAACCGATTAACAGTTGGTTGTCTTAGAAAAACAAACTCCTATGATGAGGTTTCATTTTTATTTGCATTCAAGGGTGACCAGAAATTCATGTGTCTCTAAACTGTTAAAGCTAATTGAAAGGATGTCGTTGATTTGGACCGAAAGATTGTCATTACATCTTTCCTTCCAAATTAGTCAATAGTTTGTAACCATGTTTATCACTATTATTAAAAACCCCTGCAATCCAATCCGAGTACATAAAAGAAAAGGGGGGAGCATTATCATTTCTATGATTCATACTCACCGAAGGAGGTAACATCCATACAAACCTAGCATAAGGACACTCAAACACAGATGGTCTACATATTCACATTCATGCTCACAAACGATGCATTTCATATCCATATCTTTCATGTGTTTACCCAATTTCTTCCTGACAGGCAGTGCATTATGAATACATTTCCACAAAATATCTTAATCCTTTGTGAGATATTTAGTGTCTTGAAAGATACATTTGCTAGCCTATATAGAATAATAATTAAATAGTTTTCCCCGTAACTAAGAAATAAGTATTTCTAGTAAATCTTTAGAGAAAGGGCTATGAGATAGTATGTTGAAACCTGTGTAATTTACGATACAAACACCTGTGTCGGTGTCATGTGTCCAATACCCTACCTTGACACGACAACATAAAAAGTTTAAAAACGAGGGGACAACTTATACATTATAGAGATCATAGTTTACTGTATATATATGGACTTAACAAAATACAAACGACATTCTTCCAAAAAAGAAATTACATATACTTCGTTCTTATAGGTATTCAACTGTCATCATAAGAGGGATGTAACTAGTTATACGTATGCCTAGATTTGTTAATTTTTGTCCATTATTTGGGCATAAATTATTTCATCAGTAAACAATCCGCAATATTGGGTAGGCCCTTTGCTATGCTCATCATCTTTTCTATATAACAAATCTAATAGTATTGTGAACGAAGACGAATTTCTCCGTCCTCTTTGCTTCAAGCTTGTTAATGTTTTGAATATTTGAATACGTCGATCGATTTCTCTCGAAACTAGAACCAAAGCATGGTTGGTTCATCAACCTATTAGCCAACTTATCTAGCAAAGGAGCAGTTTCCCCATAATTGTTCTGCCAAGATATTGCATTCTTTGTGTTCTTATCTCTTTGAGACACCCAATTTTGTGAAGCCTACAATGTATCCAAAAAATGAACCATACTGATCTTTTATTGCTTGCCTATCTGTCGGGATTGTAAATATTCTCTCAAAGCAAGTGTTTCTCCCATTTCATAGATCCTCATCATGATGTGGAGGAACACGATTCAATTCTCCATCAATCCATTCTTAAGTGTAGAATTTATGATTTTAAAAATGAGCCAAACATATAAGCAGATTGTTTCGTAAAATCAAGTTGAACCTGTTGCAAGATTCGAACTGTCATGTTCAAATATCACCAACCTCACTTTTTTACATGGTATCCCACATGTCATACACCAAGCGCAAGGATGATTTGTCGAGAATCTCAACAAGTCATCTATGGTAGAACCTATATATTAATAACCTCTACATATTAATAAAAAATTATGGTCCCAACTTGGACCAGTTATAAATAGTAATAACCTTTGCAGGTTAATATTAATAGTTTTTTGCAGTCTCACCTTAAGGAATTTACCTACATATATCAACGATCGAAAATATATTGAAAAATATAAATCTTGACTAAGTTTATCATTGATAAAGTTATTTTCCTAACATTGTATGATATGTTTGAAAGAAAATAAATTGATGATTTATTCTTATACTATACGTTATAGTACTATTTATAGTTGTCGAAAACATCAAAAATTCTCTAGTAGCCTAACAAGTTCCTAGATAAATTCATGTATTTTTGTATGGAGCGTAAAAATGTATGCACATCATCTAGTACAACTGTAAATACACTGAACACATATTGAACTTAGAATTTTACATTCTCTATGTATACCTCTCTTTATTAATAACCTCTGTATATTAATAATTTTGTGAGGAGCCTAACAACCAGAATTATACTTTTACAAAGTTTTTGGTTGGCATCCGAGCGACTAGCTGGGCACCAACCCCTTTTTGAATAGCAACACCCAATCTATGAAAAATAAAACTATTCAGACCACTACCAGCATCATGACTAACTAAAAAATTCTTCAGACGCTTGAAAAAACATACAGTAACTTAACTGAGTTTCCCTAAGGTAGTGAAAGCTAAAACACCCAAATCATAACCATGCGAAACACATTCCTTCAAATATTTAGCACATTTACGCGCAATTTCTTTAGAAATAGCCTGGCCTGGGATAAAAGAACGATCTCCATCACCAGTAAAGGGTGAGACACCTGTGACATCCATACACATAGAGAATGCAAAATTCTATGTTCAATATGGAGAGGTTCTACTGTATTGGTGTATAGTAAAATTGATCAAGTTACTTACATCATCCACCAATTATCATCAACAACCATATTGTTAACATGTTGTGTCTTGACATTGTCGTCTCATTTGTAATCTTTTCAATCATGGTCCACCACCATAGTTAACAAAGTTGATTAACTACAGTTAGATAGAGAAGCATAATCAGGCTAGTGACAGAACTTGTATCTCCATAAATCAATAACTTTAATTTTAACATTTCTTGTAAACTGTTAAAGCTTTTGAATGATTGACAACCTTTTTTTTAATTAACCTAGCTTATACAATCAGGTCTTGCGTACACTTAAACTATTTGTACCTTCCTTGGTGTTTGGTTGTCGGCTTGCACTTACAAAGATCTCTCGATGCCAAAAATATATGTTCCACTTGCATAACCCTACATCCCGAATGATGTTTTTAATTAAACCTGCCAAACAGTTAACATCTTTATAATCCCATGATGTATCAATCGCCCTCAAAAACACAGGTCCGCTATTAAAGGCTCCCATGAAATTTATTAACGTCTGCTATTATTGTCATACTACCCTCTACTCACAATTGAAATACTAATATTTTTCCATTTATTCTTAGTAGGTTTTAACATCTTGTCTACATTTTTTTCCATTTCCCGAAGTGATGTTGTTCTTAGCCTCTATGCACTTGGGGGAACATAACCCACTATTGTTATGTGCAACCCATTAGATTATATCTGTAAACGAAAGATAACGAATAACATTGAAAGAGATACCACAAGAAAAAGAAAAAGCTTACAATAATATGATCCAGCCTATCTCGAGAACTTTCATTCAACATTGGTCCGTAAGCACTGATACTTCTTCTTAGAACAATTTTATAATTCTCAGCACAGGGTAATGGAAGATCAGAAACTTCTGATTTTGCAAGTTGGATTTTCATATCAGTATCATTCAATAATTGTTTCAAATTCTTTAAACTATTTGGATCCATACTTTACATACTCCAACACCAACACCTGTTTTTCAAAAGAAGATAAGCTTTTACACGAACATTCAACCATTGAAAACCTCTTTACATATTGTGACTTGACTTGATATTTCCCTCCCCCTTCATCACATTTTCCTTGTTATTCGATATAATCCCAACAAGGAGTATAAAGATCTGTATTTTTGTCTCAAACTTTTTTTTTCGACTCATTTCTTCGTGTCTACATGGCCAAAAATTTATTTTTCGCATGTCGTTGTTACACAGATGAAGCACACTCTCTTGGAATGGAGAGGAGGTGATATAGTGTCCAAGCCACAATGGGAGGTAAGGAAGGTTCAATTTTTCGGCTAAAAAATTTCAGTGGCCCACTTTTTTCCTTTTGATAGATATCTTAATGGTTTGAAGTTTTTTTTTATGGTTACAAGGCAGAAGAAGTGTGGCCTCACTTCCGAGCGGCATTGCTTCACCTAAAGTAGTGTCTGAATGAGTTTGAAGGGATTAGGTCTTAAACTATTCCCGTTGTAGGAGCAAATTTTTTCTAATGTGTCACACTAATACACGCATTCATTTGAAAGTAATTGTTTATACTTCGACTCCCCGTAGCTCCTTGCTCTTCTACTGGTACCGTTTCGCACGCTCGTTCTACTATGTACTATCACAATTTATTTATTTTTATAATGATACTTGAGCTTCTTACTTCAAGTGAAAATCAAACCATATTACTACCTTAGTTTAAAAAAAAGACTGTTTCAAGTATAAATTACACATGAAACCAACCTATTGTTTTAAAACGGAGGGAGTAAATTATTCGTAATTAGTTAAGAAATCATCAAGATGTCCTAAGTAACAGAGTCTGGTCAACTAATAAAACTTGGGTTTTGTTTAGTGTTTTGTGTATCATCTTTTCAAATCTAAACTATTAGACGGTGAATGTTTTACACCTTGTTTGTTTGGATCTAACTTCGGATGTGAAGCTGATTCGCAATATGACTTGAAATTATTTGAGTCAATTTCTTTTCTTTTCTTTTTTAATTCCACTCGATGTCTAACTCGACTCATACATTAGTTTTTGGTGAAAAATCTATGTACTATCGGGGTACTTTTTTTTAGGTTTGATATATCATAATCGTACAAGACAAGCCTAAACCAAGAAATAGCCATTCAGGTCTTGCTTCGGTCAAAAAGGTGTAGATTGTGGGTTGATCTTGCGGGAGGGAAGCAGAAAAGATTGATAAATCACTGTGTGATGAATTTTACAGTGCGGAGTTGTTGAAAAACGATGTAAATGTTATACTTGATAATCAAATGATCTGAGAGATTCCTCATTTTTGATAGATGAAGTCATTTATTTATAATCGTAGTAAGCACACTGGTTCTTCGTAAATTATGGAGGTCGTGAAGAAACGGAGAAGTGATCGTCGTGGAGGTAGTGGTAAAGTCGTGTCTATTATGTCATAAAAGACTGTATGACCAGTACTCCCTCATTCTCTTAGCCGCCCCACTACTTGTTACCTTCTGTTCATGGATGTGTTTCCATATCGCACGTTGTTGTAAACATTCAGAAAGTAACCCGATGAGAATCATCCGATGTGACATATTTGATGTCTCATAGAAAAATAGTAAAGTCATGGACTATTAATATTTTGATTAAGTCATGACAATAAACTAATAAAGTAGTAAGGAAAGTTGTTAAGTTCATTGAGTGGTTAAGTATACCGATAAGTGTCAAGTCTAGTGAAAATAGTAAATCTAGTAATAGACTGTATTGATATGTTTTGAGCGTTGAGCTAAGATAGTATCGTAGATATACCCCCGAGCATTAAGCTATGATAATGTCATAAACATATGTCCCAAGCATTGTGCTTCGATGATGTCGCATACATTCCCTAGGGCGTTGATTAATAATGAATATGATGTAAACGACGAGCTGTAAATCTGGGGTGTTAATTGATAATACTATGAATTACCAATGGTGGTATTTTAGATGATATCAACTGAGATGCTCACCTATAAAATATTCGCGACTCTGAACATTAAATGAGATGATTTGAGCTCAAGATGTAAATGATTCAAATGGTATTGACGTTGCATCAACTCATGCGTAAGAGTGGTGCTGGCGCAACCAATGACTAAAACCTGAAGATAAAGCTGCTCAGCATGAAGCAAGGTACTAGCCAGTGCTAGTCTTGGCAAATGAGGGTTGTTGGAATTAGTCCAGCAACAGAGGAATAAGGGTCCCTGGGTCGCCGGTGTTAGGATAACGAAAAAACATAAGGGCCACTTGGTCGTGGCATTAGGACGTCAACAAAGATAGGATGATTATTGGCATTAGGCCAGCGACATAGGCAGGATGGGTTGGTACTGGCAAGAGAAAGCGTCGTGGGATAGAAGAGTTTAAGTCGGATCACATGGAGATTTATCTAGCGCTGGCATTAGGCCGGCGCGGTGAAGGATTTATGTGGAGCTGGCAGTAGCCAACGCTGTGAGTAAGTTGTGCTGGAGTCAAAGGACGTGATCGCTGGAAGAAGATGAATGTGTCCATTGCCAGCACCGTGAAAGTTTGGTGAGTGTCGGCCTTTAATGAAATGTTGGTGCTTGCCTACTTAACATACTTCGTGTGTATTCATGAGACGAACACGTATAGTACATTAGGTTTTGCACTAAAAAAAATTCATGGAACTTAGTTGGAAACAATCATGACTTAGAACATGTTTATTTTCTCCTGACTCGTCTGGATCTGACTCATATGGATCTGACTGAAATCACCCGACTCGTCTGGATCTGACTCAAAAATATGAGTCAGTGGTTTGTTCCCATGATTCAGTGGTATTTTATTACCTGACTTCCTTAAAACACATGTAAAACATTGTTTCCTACGATGAAATCCTCACTTCATACCCATACATAATCACAATAGCATTCAAACGATTATGTCGATGTCTTATCGACAAAGTTTAATGGTTAAGCAATAAACCTCGTATTGTATTCCTTAATACTATGTCTATCTAGAGTGTTTATGCTTCGAAGTTTTGTTTTTAATATGCACGACTTGAAAGATACGTTAGGGAATGAAACAGTTCAAGTCAAATATCACTAACCTCAAGTAGAAGGATGATGTTGTCATTGTAGCTTCTTACTTCTTCACTTCTTCAAGTGTTCGCAATACTTGTAATGTCTCATATCCTAATACTTTCCGGATAAGAGAAACTAAGTTAATTCTGATCTTAGTTAGACTTATCAAAGTGGAGGTTTCGGTTATTCAAGTCTAATCGAATGCCTTAACAAGAAATGCTAGTTAACTAACCTAGTATTTGTATTATTTAAAATTTAAAGGTCTAAGTTATATGGATAATTAGAACCTAATGAGAAAAATAGAGTTATCTTTATTTTGGTCTTATCGAATGAAGCGATTGTATTTTTACAATCGGTTTAGCAAATGAACTAATGTGATTAGATGATTTTTGGTTTGCTAAACTAGTTGAGAAAATTGCTTCGGGCAATTATTTTCGTGGTAACATATCAAAACTTAATTACTTTGTAGTTTCGGTTTTGATATTGGTTATCAAAAATGGTGTGTGGAACCCTCGTGCTTAACTCTACAGGTTGCAAATCTATTTTGAGATTTGTAAGATTCGTTTCGTGTTGTCCTTTATTTTTTTCGTTTATTTGTCATGTTGTGACAAAAAGGGGGAGAAATATATGGAGTAAACAAGTGATACTGGTATCGATTTTATATTGATTGGTATCGCTAAGGGAAAGGACATTGGTGCTTGAACGTTTATCTAACGAAAGAGGAAAAGCATAGACTAAGGGGGAGTAACATATCATATTAATTGGTATAACAAAGACATGTGGATTGAAAATCTACCTATCTCACCTTTAGGGGGAGTATTAGCTTTGTTATTATAATGTCAACAACGACATTTTTAGGATTGAATGTATACAGGTTATTGTACTGTTGAATTCGGGAATCAAGCGTATGTGTAATGAATTCTTGTAATTTTTTTATCCATATGATTGTAAGAGTTTTGTCACTAAAATTGACAAAGGGGAAGATTGTTAGATCATAGCTCGGTTGAACCCACCAAACGTTGGTATGTCAAGTTTGGTTGTCATATTTTAGTGAACCAAAACTCATGTTAAGAGTCGCTTGATTATGTACTAGAGTCAACTTCGTATAGGTTAGCTTGTCTCTATGAATTGCCCCTATACTTGTATTCTTTTACGAGAGTCTCTAAGAATTTTCAAACATTTGTGCCCTAATCAAAAAATTAAAGTTAATTTCTCTAAAATCTTTTCGTGGTCCAGTCGTCTTAGGTCAACCCAAATTTCTACAATTTTTTTTTACCACTCGCTTATTTCAAAACCTAGTATTATCGCTTTATGTCAGTCTCTTTAAGCCAACTTTTATATAACCTCGTACCTCTTCCGAACGACCCTTCACCTTAATTTATGCATCCTATGTTGTGTGTTTATTGAAGCTTTGTCCATGATAAGTACAAATCCTTTCACGGGTTTAGATGGTCATACTTTTTCTTTAATGTATTTCAAATTTGAGATATTAAGATTAAGCTTTAGTGTTTTAGATTTATATTGGACTCTTTCTTCATACCCTTTAAGCTCTATTTTCTTTTCTGCTTCTTCTTTTGCGCTCATCTTTCTTTTGTTTTTCTCTGTCTATAATATTTTCTTATGATTGGCATTATGGTTACACCAGATGAGCATTATCATCATCTCAGTGGTCTTTCTCTTACACATAGGTTTGCAAACCATTTGTTGGCCTCTTACCAGTTACCAACATCATTTGATTTCATTGGATATTTTTGCATTAGAAAACAGTATTTTAGCTAGAATTTTCTCTACTGGACTTTTTCAAATTCTGTGGACTAAAAAGAGTATTGGCATATTTTTTGGGACCTAATATCCCATTTAAGATTAGAGAAGTGGATATTAATATATATGTTTATCATTTCCTTTCAAGCTTTAGATAATTTCTTTTGGGTTACTTCAAATGGCCCCCGGTATCCATTCAGAAATGTTTTAGCAGCAATCAAAGCTTATCCTGACATGAATATCTCCACTCACCGATAGTCAGAAGAAAACTATCATATTCTTCTTATGAAAATGCTGGAGATTCATTTGAATCCCCAATTTCAGTTTCCACTTCTTCTGCCATTTGTAATTCCTTTTTATCCCTTGGATCCTCTCCAATGCCGGTTTTTAGAATTTATATATCTGTTTTTCCCGTTGCAACTTCTGAACCCGTTTTTCATATTTTGATTCCTGATTTTTTGGTTTCCACTGAGTCTGACAACTCTTTTTCTATCACATCAGAATAAGGTAAGGTTCTTAATATTGGTTAATATTGGGAAGTTGGGGATGGAAACTCTATCAATAACTGGAAGGATAGATGGATTCCATCAATAACTTCCACTGTAAGTTCGCAATTTTTTTCCTCTAATATGATTCATGTATCTCAATTGATTGATTCTGAAACTAAACAATGAAATTTGCAGATTCTTAATGCCTTGTTTGATGCTAATACCATTAGTAAAATCCAAGACATTAGAATCCCTTTTGATGGCCAAGATTGCCTCAGGTGGCAACCTAATTCTAGTGGTTCTTTCACTGTCAAGTCTGCTTATAAAGCTATTTTAAATGATGGGAATCAAGAGACAGGTTTTGTTAATACTGTACCAATCTCTTGAAATTCATTCTGGAAAACCAACCTCCCTGGTAATATTCTGTTTTTTCTTTGGAAATGTTTACAGAATTGTCTTCCTGTTGGTGAAAATTTAGTTAGGTTTCATAATAATGTTGATGCTAATTTCCCTCTCTGTAGTAATCATATTGAAAGTATGCAACATCTTTTTAGTGATTGTTCTTTTTCCCGTAGTGTTTGGAATGCTGTGATAAATAATGTTACCAGTAATATGGGAAATGTTCAGTTCAATGATTGGTTGTGTAGCATGTTTCGGGGTAATAACCAAGGAAGGCACGGAGTAAGTATTGTAGAATGGTTTGGATTTGTGATGTGGCAGATATGGAAGTGTAGATGCAAAAAAGTATTTGAGAATATCCAACCTAACTCTCAAAATGTGGTCAATCTGATAAAATATGACTACGCTGAGTGGCACAGGATAAGAAATGCAAATTCTGTACCTTTTACTAATAATCATGCTCCTATTAATCTATACTGGGAAACACTTGTCCAACCTTATACAAAACTTAACTTTGATGCATCCTATGAGGAAGCAACACATATTATGGGAAGTGGACTAATATTAAGAAATTTCGCAGGTACAACTGATGGGACTAGATGCAGCAGGAATAGAGCACTAGATCCTGAACAGGCTGAAGCTAAAGCTCTTTTAGATGTTGTTCTATGAGCCAAAGATAAAGGTGTGGCAGCTTTGCACCTTGAGGGAGACTGTCAAAATGTCATCAATGTTGTTAATGGCAATTTTGAAGCAATAAAATGGACAACCAGAAACATAGTCATGGATGTTTTAAAGATTTTATCTTCTTTTAGTAGTTGGAAATGTACTTATGTGCAAAGAGATGTAAACCATGTGGCTCATGCATTAGCAAAACATGGTATCTTAGATTATCAAATTTTAGAAATGTCTTCTAATTTCCATGCTTGGATAGTAGAATATATCCATAGGGATGAACAAGTGTAATCTCTTCTCTTAATAATAAATCTCCTTTCGTATTAAAAAAAAATAAAAATGGATACACGAAAGAACATCGAAAGCAACTGAATCCTACCTTCCCTTATCCTTCTCATTATCTCCCATATCAGAACGACATGAGGTATTGCAGGTTTTTTCTCTCTGAACTTATAGATTTAATTGTTAATTATTATTTCTTGTTACTTGATCTTAATTGAGTTTTTTCTTTAGTCATACTTGCAATTAGATCTTTGGCTATTTGACCCCAATTGAATTTAATTTCTCTTAGCTCTTAAGTTAAATCAACGCTCCTCCTTAATTAGGTACTGCTTTGGGATTCGGTCCTACCCCTAATTAAGTCCTATTTCTCTGATTATTGTTCACTAATACGTTCTGGAAAATTATCTTTAATTATTCTTGCATTGTTCATTGGAACTCAAATGATAGGATGAAACTCTTATTATGGAATGTTCAAGGATATGGTAACCCCTTCGTACAAAACCACCTTAAACAATGCTTCAAAATGAAAAACCAGAAATACTCTTTCTATCCGGGACTAAGTCTCAAAGACCCCTAGTTAAATCTTTGGTATCTTCGCTCCCTAATTACCATATAGCTGATCCAATAGGTTTGGCAATAGGTAAATGGTTTTTCCTTTCATATAGCTGATCCAATAGGTTGGCAATAGGTAAATGGTTTTTCCTTTCATGTAGTACAATGGAATATTAACATGATAAATATCATTGTTAAAACTAATTTGATTCTAAGGAATGGTCTCTTACTTGCTTTTATGGGAGTCCCTATCTTGCAAATAAAAATGTAGTTTGGACTTCTTAGAAGAAATAATAAGTACACAGGTTAACAACATGAATATTCCTTGGAACGCATCGGTGAAACTTGATTTATCAACCCTCAAATATGCTTTCACTAGGAATTCATAAACTAAAATCATCAGGTTATGATTGATGTATAATAAATAATGCATGATAGCACAGATAACCAGGTATAACTCATTGCAACGAGAACGAATTCAGGGGCAGTGGTTGAAAGTTTCATGTGTTTTCCTTGCGAAAACTTCTGTTCTTTTTTTTTACATGAATGCAAGAGTAAGCACGTGAGCATAAACATTCAAGATTTAGCGTTAGATAATGAAGATGATGGGTTAATATCACCGGGTACATCGTCGAGAGTGAATCGACCAAGTTTACCCATTCTAAATAGAGCAAGGAACTTCTTCGATACCATCCTCCGAGCGTCATCTGATGCCTTATGAGCAGGTATTTTAAATGCTTTTTGAAGAGCTGCAAACTGCTTCTCTATCAGACACTCTAAATCACTTTCATCCTCCAAATTACCATTGAATTCTGACAGAGTGACGTACAATGCACACTGGACTTCTGATACAACATCCTATAAAGAAACAGAGGAGAACCAAAGAAATTTAGCTTCTCAAAATTAGTCTAACAAGACCCATGTTACATAGAGAAACGCATTGTCAGTGACAGGCTGATAGCACTAGGGAAATATCATGCATTACCTCAATATAATGGACATCACCTGCATTTTGCTGTATTCCTTTTTTCGGTTTATACTCCTTTCCATTGTCTCCACACAAAGACGCTTCGAGTCGTCTGTTGTTCAAGTTCTTCCAGTGAAGGGGTGTGCTTCGAATGTTTAAAATAGCCAGTAGGTATTGCGTAATACGTTCTTCACCAACCACCGAATCTTTAACAGATCCTACATTATTGAGATGAATTCAATGCTCTGTCGCTATATGACCAAATGATGAATTTGCATATATATTCACAATGAAAGTCATTTCTTTTAGTTTACAGAAAAAACATAATTTCTCAAGTAGAAGCATATTTTATGACAAGCAGGTAACATATTCTTAAAACCTTCCTGACAATAAAAAACAGGTTGCTATTAATATCGCACACTTGCAGAAATAAAATGGATACTGTCGAAAAGTATGACAGAAATGGTTGAATGCAACTCATAACAGAAAAAATACCTGTTAGTGCAAGCTTTAGCCCTGTCTCTATATTGGGGATACTTGGAACAAGTATACCTGGAGTATCAAGAACATATATGCTAGGGTGATGTGCAATCTGTATGTTTATGGTCAAAGTTAGCAGACGACCGCAAATAAAAAGAACCACACACACTTGAGGTAGCACTGCAAATTACATAGTGATTGTCAAAATGACATATCGGTAACAAAGTATGAAATGTACTACACCTTAAATCCTGCAATATCTTGAGTTACGCCTGGTAAAGGTCCCACTGTAGCCCGTTTCAGCTTCTGCTGTGCTATGAAAAATTAATACATAATCATGCTCAACGAAATATTTCAAGCTAGAAGGTATTGGAAGGTAATAAACTCAGTTCCTAGTGGCCACATGTCGACATAAACACTAATTTATTGGCGAGACCCTCGAAAAAGGTTACCAGGAAAGCGTGCAGATGCGATCTGGTGGATGCAGTTAATAAGCGACGACTTGCCAACATTAGGAACACCAACCACCATAATTATAAGTGTGGGTTCTTTAGAAATCTTTTCCCTCAGCTTCAGTTCCGCAAATTCCAGAAGCTGTGATACATTTAAAGTTAACGCGAAATTTGATCAAAGGCATAAATTACTCCATGATCTAAATAACATAGTTAGGTTTCCAAACTACGTGATGAACTCAGCATGTTTAAGCAAATCATAAGGGCGATGTTAACCGTAAGTCACAGAAAAGTCGTTAAATCATCAACTAACCTTCTTGACGGAGTTTTGGCTGTGTGCATTTATTGTCATGCAATCTTGTTTAAGTGAAGCAAATTATCCAGTCCATCGCTGTGAAAATTACAAAAGATTAGGAGAAGAAAAAGGATTAGAAGCAGATAAATAAAGAGGAATAATCAACACTTACATGCATTATATTGGGATTGGCCAAATCCTTCTTGTTGAGAGCAATAACTCGGTTTTTGCTAGATAGAACATCCTGAAGATCTCCATTCACAGATGATAACGGAATCTGTAGGGTTCCAACGCTTCATTATCAATCAAATTTACAATTTTATAAGAAATACATGTGCAAGGAGAAATTAAGATCTGCATATGAAAGAGAACTGACACGAGCATCGCGAACTTCAATAACAAGGTCAGCAAGTTTGAGTCGGTCACGAATGGCGCGAGTTGCAGAAGCCATGTGACCAGGAAACCAATTGACAGGTCATCCACTCATGTTGAACCCCATCTCTCCTAAATTTTTCTTCACTAATCTTCCCATCACATTGCCCATCTTTATTGTTCCAACCATTCTAAATACTTGACTTTTCCCCCTTTTTTTTTCTCTGTGAGACTGTGTTGCTTCAAGAAAAGATTAAACTTCAACAAATTAGACGTCATTCAGTAAAAGAAAAAAACATCTCTTGATGACTAATTAAAAAAATGATCTATACGGTACACTAGGTGACATTGACTAGACAGTTCGATAATGCTTTACTCAAGGCTCAGGCTCAGGCTCTGGTCAGAAGGTGTAGTAACTACTAGTTTTAACCGCTTGCACGGTGGGGGATGACAAAACATTTCAACAGCCACTTAGAAAGCAAGCATTAGAAAAAGTTGTTTTACTACAGACCCCCAAAATGCTGTTGAGCTCCACGAATGTATCTATTATTTCATCAGTTTTCTTCCCTACGAGCTTACTAGAGGCCACTTCATCAGAAGCACTCAATTTCCCAACCAACACAACAGGGCTAGTGTCTGCTTCAACTATGATTTCTGATCCTCAAACATAACACTTCCATCATCCTAGCTAAACATAGAGTTGTCAATACAAAGAAAAAATTAAATGAACTTTAGTACTCTCTTGTCCAATTTCCACATTGTCCAAATAATTTTAAACAATTTTTTTTCTCCAATAATCTGCTCAAACGGTTAAGCATGAATTTCGCCATACTTGTAATAACCAAATAAAGAAACCCCTGAACACGAAACAACATGATCTATCTATCTATTGATAAGAAACAAAACCCTTAAATGAATCAATGAAAACCAACATACCTCCCTCACTATCTGTGTAGTTCGTTCTTCTTCTAATTCTTCAAATATCCTTGTAGACACAATCAAATCACTACTGATTGGAAGCAAACATTAATTTCTGTCGTCTCTGTTAATTGACCAGCTAGAACTGTATTTGTCCACCGAAGAAGAATTACTAAAACCCTAGGACTATAAAATATTCGGGTGGAAATAGCCACGGACCAGGTATATGGGCCCGCAATAAAACGAAACCCTGTCATTTCCACCCAAATTTCTGAACCCGGCCGGATTGGGGTATACCCAATTTTAAAGGGGCTCGTTTGAAGGGCTAAGGGGTGTTTAAATGGGTAAAGTTACAAAAATACCCTTATGCATTATAATTAAAATTAAACCTAGTTCCTTCCGCTTCATTTTCATTTCATCTTCTCCTCTTCTTCTTCTCTACCATACTGGCTGAAATTGGTTCCCCTTCATCAACAATCAATTGAAAACTCGTCGATTAATTCGTCGTAATCGTCGATTCGAAAATTCCATTGTCGATTAATCACTTCAAAAATGCATAATCTGAAGCGTATGAAAAGCACTCATAGAAGACCTAGTATTGAAGACCCTGGATTTACAAAAGTAATTCCACACAAACGGAATACAAAAACAGTTGACGAAGAAGAAATCACTGAAACTGCTGAAACCGAAGAAATGACGCGATTGAGAAAGTAAGGGCCTACTTAAACTCACTCCAATACTTCAATTTTATGTTTGCATGTCAAATTAGGTCAGAAAAATCGAATTTATGATTCACGACCTTGCCGACTTTTCATATTTAGGGTTAGCCGTTGTCTTCCTAGGTTGAAGATCATGCCGACTTTTCATATATGGAAATGTCATTTACAGGGTCGACACGATATGTCATTTACAGGGTCAACGTTAATACCTTGCCGACTAAATATAGTTTTGTTAGTCGTTGCTTCTTGAAAATTATAACCTGTCGACTAATGCTGTGAAAAATCTTGAGTTTCCTGAGTCCCATATAGTTATAAGCTGGCATGTTATTTGAATACAGCCCTGCCAACTTAATATTAATCGACACTCTATAGATTTTAGACCCTGCAGACTAATTGTGTGGAAAATGAAATCCTTGTGTTCTTGTGTTCCATTTTGTTAATAGTCGGCATGTTATTTGAATACTTCCTTGTCGACTATTGTTTAGTCGGCATAAATTATTGTTGTCGTCCCCGCCGACTATTGTTTAGTCGCCATTGATTATTGTTGTCGACCCTGACGACTAATTGATTTTTTTTATTGTTCTTGTTTAGGTTGCAAAAGCTCAAGCAACAATAGTCGACATAAATTATTGTTGTCATCCCTGCCGACTATTGTTTAGTCGCCATTAATTATTGTTGTCGACCCTGACGACTAGTTGATTTTTTTTCATTGTTCTTCTTTAGGTTGCAAAAGCTAAAGCAAGGAAAGAAAAAACTTATTACTCCTCCTTCAAAACCTCCTCGCGTTGGTGACAAACTCTTGACTGCAACATATCGAGGGGCATTCGTTGAGCCGGGAACGCTCAAGATCCATGAACGGAATGATTCTCAAACACCACCGGAACCAAGTGATTCAGATGAAACTCCAAATGAAGACCAATCAATTCCATCTGGTAGAAGAGGTAATAATGATGATGATGTTGAAGGAACTCCGGCTGCTAGAGGAGATAACGATGATGATGATGATCAAGACAAGCCACCTGTTGGAGGAGGTAATGATGATGGTGATAACAATGATGGAGATAAAGATAATGATGGACAAGGTGAAATTGTTGAAAAGGAAGATGATAAAGAAGAGGAAGAAGAAGGTAATGATCAAGAAACATGTGTTGGGTTGAACAACAAACTCAAGCTGCAACTGTGACAGGGATAGACTGGCGTATTTCCCGAAGTCAGGGATGCCGAAACAACTGAAACCGGAAAGAAGAAGAGGGTTATCAATAAACCAGATGATTCCCACATGCCTCCCCCTCACTTGAAGAAGCAACTGAAAGATGGTGACCCTCCACTATGGTTACCAAAAGATGGTGGACATGTTATTTTTGGATACAAAGACTCATGTGCATGTGACTACTATAATACTATCGTAAGTATTCTCAATCCAAATTTGTTTTTATTTAAGTGAATCTATCTTAAATTTGCTTCAAATGTTTGTATTTTATATTTTAAAATTGTGTGTTTTTGGTTTATGTTATTTAGGATCATAAGAATGCCAACCGTCTTATGGGGCGCAAGCTTCAAACACTATGATGCAGAAATGGCCACTTCATTTGGAATGTTACCGTATCTGCATTCTGTGAGAGGTTCTGCAGAGAGACTGATACTATGTTATTCCCATTCGGTGAGGTGACGATAATTACCGCTGATGCTCATCAAATCCTAGGCCTCGAGGTTGATGGAAAATTCATACAAGATGGCTATGATGAGGACATTTCTTGGAGAATCTCTTCAAATTGACCAAGATCTTGTTCGGTTGGGATGAGAAGCAGTCAGAGACTATGTTTGTGAACAAGGATGGTTATCTAAGCAAGAAGTTAAGTCTGAAGATATTGAGGGACACATACTCTGGGACCCAGGAAATATATGATAAGGAAGGAAGTGTGCACTTGGTACGGATCAATTCTTTTGTGTCAACTTATTTTTTATACGTCCTGGCCAACTGTATCTTCCCCGACAGTTCCGGAAGCTTGGTCGACGGAAAGTATCTTCAACTATTGCATCCCTTTGATCAGATGCATATGTATTCTTGGGGTACTGCGGTGGTTGGATTCTTGAATGCAAAGTTGACTAAGGCTTCAAGGTCACTCACTAAGCAAGTTAACGAAAATCTATGTCTCTTTCAGGTAGTTCTATTGTCTAAATCATTTATTTTTGCAAAATTCTTATAAGATAAGGTTCTTACTAAACTTTGTGTTTGCACAGGTTTAGATATATGAGCATTTCCCTTCGCTGGTGAAATCCACCCCCCACATCAAAGTGAACACTAGTTTTGCGAGGCACAAGCCAAGAGGATGCCGATACACTTTTACTGGTGCTCAGGAGAAGGATATGCCTCCGCAGCTTATCAACATGCGAGTCGTCTTGGACAAAATGACTGTGGATGAGGTAATATTTGATTTGTATCGAGATGATAGAAATGAGAGTATAATCATGAGGAGAAATGATGGTGCATTCTATTACGGTCCCTTTGTTACCCCCAAGGATTTTCAATGTACAATCCACAACGGGGAATGCGACAAGTGGGTTACGTCCAAGAAGTACCTCATCTCGGTGATGATCCGTTCTATAAAGTGGTAAGGGAGGAGTGCAACACGTCCCAAAAAAATATTGACGTCGTTTACGCTCCACCACCAGAGATTTCTAATTGGGACGAAAGACGTGATCATAGAATCGATTTGACTCTTTTGGACGAGGTGACCGAAGGTCATAAAGCTCATGAAGATTACATGTCGTGGTACAATGGTTTTTCTCATTCAACTGTGATTAGGTAAGAGATTGTTGAAAAAACGAATCGTAAGAGGAATAACACCGCGGAAGACCCAACAACAAGTCTTAAGAACTTTTTAAGTATTTTAGAGTTGCTCTTATTGTTTTAAGATTACATTATCGAATCAGTCTATTAATTGTTTGTTGCTTAAATGAAAACAGAAGGAGCACTTAAAGACTCTTGTGAAGATGATATGTTGCGTTAGAGATAGAGGAGATCCTTTGTCGGTAGAAGAGCAAACTAAGCACATTGGCTATGCTAAGAATATTGACTATGAAGATGCCACCGAAATGTTCCAGCGAGCTAATGCTAAGCTAAAGAGACCTCGTAACCGTGCAAGTGGTAGTAGTCGTCGCGAAAGTGCTAAACGGGGCCGTTGTGGTGGTGGTGGTAGTGGTCGTGAATGAATCAATCTCTAGTTTGTTTCTTTATGTGTTAGACAATATGTTAAGGTTAATGGTTGGACAAATATTTCTTTAAGATTGTTGGGACATGTCTGTTTTTATTTTGGACAAATGTTGGATTTCTAGTTGTTGAATGAATGGTTTGTTTAGCTATGTTAATAATTTAGTCGGCAGAGTGTTGAATGAATGGTTGGTTTAGTTATGTGCCGACTAAACCAGAGCCGACAAGGTTATCTGGAAGACTGTCGGCCCTGACAGCAGAAATGATGTAGTTACCAGGATCGTTACGTTAATAACAGTACGACCTAGCCGACTATGCTTTAGTCGGAATAATATTAGAACACTACCATGCCGACTAACATGCAGTTGGAACTGACCTTCTCTTGTGTGTGAAAAATTTAGTAGTCGTCAGGGTAAGAAAATTATGACCCATCCGACCTTGCATTAGTCGGCATCTTCTTAAATCACTATCGCGCTGACTAATGTTCGATGAATATGACTTTTCCTGTGTGTTATATTGCCAATAGTCTTCAGCTTCATAATGTTATGACCCAGCCGACTATATGTTAGTCGGCATTGTAATAAACAAATACCTTGTCGACTATATGAAGCAGAATATGATCTTCTCCCGTGTGTAAAAGTTCTATTTTCCGTCTGGTAACAAAGTTACGACCCTTGCGACTAAAAACGGTAGGCATAGTGGGGAAATAAAAACCTAGCCGACGAGTTCAAATTCAAAAGAATTCCAGTAGCACTGCATTGATTGACTACCCTAACGGCCAGATTTGGGCACCATCCTATAAATACACTAGTTCTCTCTACAAAAAAACACACACATATTTACATATACTCTCCAAAGCTCATAGCATCATATACTCTTTATAACTCTCTGAGTACCTCTACACACAACAATGGCATCATTTGATTCAAATGAAGATTTATCCATCACCAAAGCATGGTGCGCCGAAACACGAATTAAAAATCAGTCCTCCGTAAGGGTAGATGGTGATATATTTTGGACAAAGGCATATAAAAAATATAGGAAAGAGTTTGGAAACCCTAATAGAAAAAGTGTTCAACAGATCCATGATAGGCACCAAGTCATCGAAAATGCGATACTTGCTTATTTGTCTATCGAACATCATATTTTGAGTGCTAGCCACTTTAGCTTGTCCATCGAATAATTTGTAAGTATTTTGTGGTTTATTTTACGTAGTCCAAGTTTTTCGATCTTCCTATTAAACACCACTAACAAAGGAAGTTTCTGTCGTGTTTTTGTAGCACCAAGTCATGAAAGCGCGCTACTTGGAGGAAAAGGGGGAAACATTTGCATTTGTTGCAAGCTATCACTTCATGGTATCCAAAATTCCGGAGTATGCCTCGGAGTTCATGGTGGGTGAATCGGAATCGGATTCTTCCGACGAAATTGATGGTTTTAGAAGTTTTTGTGAAGGTTTTGTGGGTAGATCTCTATGTAAACCCTCACGAGACTGTAACTCGTCCATTAGGGTCGCGCATGGGTTCAAAGGCTTGATGCACGTGCTAAATGCATCTGTGATTCCTACGAAAATGAGTTAGATTCTATGTTTCAATCAATGTAGTAACAAATATCGCATGAATAAAGTAGATTACATCTTTCTAGATTTTGTTTTCTGTTGGGTATATCCAAAGGTCAGCAAGGTTGTAAACTGCACAGTGTTCCGGCATATCCAAGGTCGTTTTGTTCTAAGATTACTTCTATGCTGAATATACATTAGCTGGCAGGGTGAGAAATTAATAAGATGCCGACTAGTGAAGCATTTACAACACATCTCTTGTGTGTCAAAAATAATAAAGTTGGCATCGATATTTATTACAAGTATGTCGGCTACCTATTGTCGGTATCTTCCTAATTTGTCGACCCTGCCACTTTTTATACTTTCAGAACTGAAAGTGTTGATTTCTTCTTTAATTTTGAGTATGAAATCACTCGGTAGCTTTGCAATCCCCTTTTCAGAAGTGTTTGGCTAGCGTGCTTTCATTTCCGTTGCAAAAAAAATTAAAAAAAAAATCAAAAATCAAAACCCATAATCCATGAATTCAATCTAAATAAAACCTACTTTCTGAATTTTAATCATCTAATTAGCTAACTAAAGTAATTAACCTAATTAATTTTTTTAGTGTTAATTAAGCGAGGGTAGATTAGCCATTTTGAAAACAGTTGGTTAAGGGGTATTGTGTTTTACTTCATAATGACCCAGAACTTGTCTCATTAGGTATACCCCAATTTGGCCAGGTTTCTGAAGGGAACCCCAAAATTTACTTCTTTTTTTTTCTTTTTTGGGTTACAGGGAAATCCAAAATTTACTTTTTCCATTTTCTGTTATAAGGAATCCCAAAAATTTTCCATTCTTTGGCATGGGGAAACCCAAAATTTACTTTTTTCATTTTTGCTATAGGGTTACCCAAAATAACTTAGGGGAAAGCTGGACTTTGGTCAAGAAGTGTTGAAATAGAATCAAGGACGGTGAATTTTCTTTTCAATTACAGTCGTCCTTACCATTTACCAATTTCACCTGTTCCAAACAAATATTCTCAATCTCGATGGGAAAGAAAAACTATAAGGTCCACACTACATTAATATTTTGTTAATCGACTTTTGTTTGATTTTCTTTTCTCTTAACTAATTGATAAGGTTTTTATAAATTATTATTTGAAATTGCAATTCGTGAAAATTTTCAAGAAACACAATAATTTGTTTAACTTTAATCAATTATCAATTTATATAGTGATGACGAATGTCGCGAAAAGAATCAAACACTCAAGATTTTGAAGTGATTATTTGCGTATTAGTGACTTGGGCAAGATCATGGAAAAAACAGTTCCACAATTTTGTTTTGAGAAGATTTATCGTTAAAGAAATCTGATGAGTTGGAGTAGAGAAATGATGATTACGAAAATGTTTTGACATTCTACGGGGTTTACAAAAAGGGGGGAAATTATTTAGCAGTATTTTAATATAACATATGGCTTCGCGAAGCATTATATATATAAGGGGAGGTAAATTGCAAGCTGTAGGTTTCTACCTATTATGCAAAAGAGACAAGTAAGGACTAACACAGAGAACATATCACCATAGTATTTGAAATGACGAGGGTACAAAGTACACCACAATCTTTTCGATATCCACCTATAATTCTGATACCTTGTGTAATCTGATATAGACATAGACTCTCAAGAAGATAGCAAACCACAAGGTATATACTTGGTATACAGTTCAAGTCTGAAACTGGACACAACCATATGGGATCAACCCAAGTGTTGGATTAACCTACGTACAAGTGCAAATATTTTAATTATACTTTAAAACGGGTCTAGCTTAGCTGTTCAATCCCGTTCCCCGGAATTTCATGTGTTCCAGGAGGTCTCAGGTTCGAGCCCCCAATGGCGTAATATTGCAGAAATTGACATGGAAGGTAGAGTTAGCTTGCCCCCTTGTGACACAATCTCACCCCCCCCCCTTCGTCTCCCTTGGATAGGTTACCCATGAGGCTCGCTGGTAGGATAGCACAGCAACCTGTTCAATTAATGTAGTAGTATGTTGTTGGAGCTTAGCTTGTTAGGCTTCCAACTAGTTAATGTAATACTTTTTATCTAATAATTATTATTATTATTATTATTATTATTATTCAAAAAGGAGTTGGTGCCCAGCTTGTTGCTCGGCTACCCTCCATCGATATATATGAACTTTGTATTTTGTTTTTTGTTTTTATAATAATAATAATTATTATTATTATGCGAAAAGTGAAGTAAAGTAAAAGCACACAACAAGATTTTGTTAACGAGGAAGCCACAAATGCAGAAAAATCCCAGGATCTATCTAGTTTTAAATACTTTCAAAATTAAGTCGTTATACAAAGAACACTACCAACTTTGTATTATAAATCTTTAATGAAAACCTGACCTTTAATCATGTTGATTTCTTTCAACTATGAAGCAAATTCGTACATTTACTTCCTTAAGATCATGTGATTAAACATAACTTTCTAGGCATGAAATCAAACCGAATTTCACTACAAAATCTAGTAACGAGTTACAAAGATTATGATGATGTCGCAATTACGAAGTTCAAAAGAAAAACGTTATACTTCGTAATTCGATATACCTTTAGTTGTAAAACGACTTGTATATTGCTCATTGATACTTTTACCATAAACTGATCAAGTTTCTTATACTAGAGTACTATAAATATAACTTCGCATGTTACGTTTTCAATCTAAATGACTCGAAAGTAACATAATATAAATGGAGACAAGTCAAGTCTTGTATTACTAACATCAAGTAGAAGGATGTGTTCTTCGTCGATACGTCTTCGGATTCTTCAGGTCTTCAGAGTAATACTTGTATGTCTCAACATTTCTAGATTTTTTAAGACTAACCTAACAAAGTTGACTCTAGTAGTTCTAATCAACCAATTTTTTAGTTTTGATACTAAAATATGACAACCAACCTTGACAAACCAACGCTTGGTAGGTTCAACCGAGCAATGCTCTAACAGTATTTCGTCAAAGTTTGGTACAATTGGACCTTGAGGTAAGCAAAAATACTATGCACCGATATAACACCCATTGAGTAGATTGACTTGTCATTCTAGAAAAGCTCTAAACGAGTATTCTCATAAGTTTTTATTCTATGGATCTTCAACAACAATGGTGCAGAAACGATTATATGCAGAACCATGGAAAAACTTGAAGTACGGAGAATTCAAGCAGATGTTGAAGATTCAAGAAAATCAAGTAGTATGAAAATTGAGATGAAAGGTTTATTTATTGAATCCATATGTATTTATAGTTTTGCTTTCTCAAAATCGTTATCAATGTTAGATGTATAAGACTATATCTTAATTTCTAGTCTAATAAAGTCAAGTCTCGGACTAGGATTAAAATATGGTAGATGGGTATCAAACATCACGAATATTGAAGACTGAAGAATAGACGAAGACATTTGCGAGAACTTCATCAACAAAGAGGTATGTGAAGACTGACTTATCCTATTTACCCACACATTTACCATTCCATCTTATGAGACTATGTTGTATGATTTTAGTAGATTTAATATTGCAAAGAAGAAATTTTGAGTTCAAGCTTGTCTTGGTTAAACTATCAAAATATGATTCAAGCAATGGATGTCCATAGATCCTTAACAATCTTAGTCAAAATAATTAATTATATTTTACAAACTATTTTTGTTTCAAGTTGAATATTTGGAAATTTCCCAACCAACAATGCATGTTGTCTATATATGGCTATTGGGAATGTTTCAAATTTAATAATGAGAGATTTAGAACTACTTAGCGCAATTCCTAAGTCAGTATGAATTCCGCAGACTATAGAGGTTTGCAAACCCAGTTTGCGAACCCTTTACATCTTATATACGAAATAGGGGTAGGTTTGCAAACCCCTTGAATCTGACTTCGCGAACTGACAAGGTATGTAAACCATTAGGGTCTGGATTCGTGAACTGTCAGTGGTTTGCAAACATAGATAGTTATAGTTTAGCATAAGGTCATGAACTATTTTGTATGACTATGTTCGCTTTTGCTACAACTCTCATAGACACTTCTAAGACAACTTTATTCACAGAATCACTTTGGGCTTGTGGATAATTGTTTAATCTTGAGTGTTAATGAACATCGCTAAGTGGTCGTAAGTTCAAAGGCATACTTTCCGTTATAAACTTGTGCATGGTTCCAGAACCCTGGACTATAATGCATATTCTTTTGTGTAATTTGAAGGCGGACTTTTTACATGCTTACATGAATTCTTAATAAGAATTTCATATAAACTTAGAAAGTATTTCTTTGGATCTCAATCAATATTATCTTGAATTCAAACCTATATGGGCCTTGAAAGTAATCTATAAATAAAGAGATTCTTGCAACATGATATCTCAATCCTTGGACTCTTGTGTCCTAGTTGCAAAACTATAGTCGTCCTCTATAACTTAGCAAGTTCTTCGCAAAACTTTATTTTAGGTTACGACTTTAATTAAATACTCAGTTAGGGATTTGTGAAGCCCGGTCAGACTATCATTGTCAAGTATCCGGATCTTGTTTTACTGGTTATCGAAGTTCATGGAATTTAGATCAAGAACAAGATAGATATAAATCACAAAGTTCTCTTCGTCTAAGACTTTTTGATTCCTCAATATAGATATCTAAACTCTTATTTAATTTTTTGGATTGTTCTTGAGAGGGGTTAGTAATCCAGGCTATCTTTTCTAACATAATGTAAGTGTTTCAGACTCGTGAGGCTTGCTGGACTTTGTCTACTGCAAACAGATTTCCAAATCTAGATTGAAACATATCAACATGAAAATCAAATAGACTTTTCTGTTAGAGGCATGGTATCAAAAATATTCACTGAGGTTGAAGCAACTCTAAGGATGTAAAGGACGTCAGCTAAGGGATTCAAGTGCGTAAAATATTTCGAGGTTCTAGAGACACAAGAAAAACAACTGCAGCGGAATTGCTTGGAGGGTTGATTCTGTCTTAAATACAGTCCAATCCGAAGTCTGATAATAGACTAGTGTTTGTACTGGTTTAATATAGTGTGGTGTTCAAAGCTACACGAGGTTCTGGGGTTTTTCTGCGACTGAAGTTTTTCTCGTTAAAAAAATTCTTGTATTTGTGCTTTTTACTTTTCTGCATTAAAAGTTATTCATTTGATTGTTAAAAGTACCACACAGGTTTATACTCCTATCAAACAAAAAAGTTGGCGGTTTACTTGGTACCTTATCCTTCAGATAAAATTGGTGTAAAAGGTGTGGTTTTGGAAAACATACCTTTCTTTTGTTTGATACTCAAAATCAAATTAATAATTGGACATGTGATCACCATCACATGTAAATTAAACCCCTTTACCTGGTTGGTAAAATAACAACTCCAAACCTCGGATTTAAGTTATGGTTTATGTTATTCTTCAGTGAAGAAAATAACAACAGGAGAAGGAAAAATCGATAATCTTTTTGGGGGAAATATTTGGGCGAGATATGAACCCCCGCAGTGAACTGGGTTGAACAGTCAATCGAGATTTAAATTCTCGCTTTTTACTTCTTTTTTTGTTTTTTCTTTTTCTTGCAGTGAGATATAATGTCTCGCTTATTCCATAATTCCCTTCCCATGTTATAGGGTTAGGACCCCTCACCACCCATAAGACTTAGCCTTAATGGTATCACCTGTGATATGTCTCCCAGCATATAACAATCTTTCTTTTGTTAGTAAAAGACACACAAAAACTTAAGAAAATGTCGAGCCAAACTTATCATTTGTGAGGGATAAATTGCACGTTTCAACCTAAGAAAATTGTTCCTTGTTCTTGGCTACCTCCCAGTGAGGATGAAGTTATGATCAATACAAATGGCTCAACAAAGGATGCTTCAGGTGGTAGTGGTGCTATTATAAGGAATCATTCAGGCACAACTATTGTTGCTGCTTGTGGAGGTTCAATTCCTTCTACTGTGACGGCTCATGAGATTCAGGGTGCAGAGTTAGGCTTTAAACTAGCAAAGTTTAAACGAGGTAAACGTCTTCATGTTAGCACAGATTCAATGGTGGTTTATAAGTTAGTAACAGTTATCATTTGTAGAGGATGATAGTAGCCACAAAGTCTATTTTAGATGGTAATTTTTGTTTGTTTTTTTTAGGTTTTTCTCTTGGTAGTTGTTTGTATGGTTCTGGGTTCTCCTTAAACCCTGTGGATTGTGTCAAAACCAAAAAAAAAAAACTTATCATTTGTCTTTCTCGATACTATGATTACAATGAGTGCTACTGAAATAAAATTGGGTTGCGTGTATTTTGGTTTCTAGAATGAATTGTGAATGTGGCTTATAACTTTATATACATGATCGGCGACTCTTCGCAATCATGAAAAGGTTATATCCTCCGGAGACTCTTCATGTAAAGTCATATCCTTTGGAAGAGTAATTTCAAAATCAAATTGAAAGGGTTTCGTGAATGGATACAACCCTTCATATTTTGGTAGTCGTCACTAATCTTTTTCTTTCTGAAAGGATGTGTATTTTCTTGGAAATAATTCTTTGGAATGTATAGTTAGTAACAGTTGGCATTTAACTGGATCTTGTCTAAAACGTTAGTGATTGTTGGAGTAGCCCATCAAACTACGATGACATAACAAATGAGTGATAATATGGCTTTACCAAAATAAAAATAATTGTGGCGGCATGATACGAGGACTTGTATTCTTTTATTATATAAAAAGATTACTTAGTATTAAATTTAACAAATCATTATAAAGGATTTTAGAGAGTATATAATTTGGGATAAATATTTGAAATGGGAAAACTCACTTTTCAGAAATGAAGGGACTCATAGCGTCCACAATGGACGAGCAAAAGATGGAGCAAAACCAAATATGGTCAAAAAATCAATCGTAGTGGAGCGGACTATAACCAAGGGTTCGGGAGCATATTTGGTTTGAAAACCCGACCAAAATTATATTTGTCCCAGCGGAGAAATAATCAGCGTTTGAGATTAGGCGCATGTATAATCAACGTCTCGTAACAGGCGCACAGTGAGTGAAGCATCCGCTTGATAGTGGCGCATGTATTAAGTTCGCCTAACCAACTACACTACCATCAGGCACAAATATAACGTTCGCCTCATCACTAAGCCTAACCAACTACACTAGCATCAGCGAAGGTATAACGTTTGTCCCACTCTAAGTGCAAGTACAATATGCGCCCCACACCAAGCACAAGTATAATGTGCGCCTGACTAAATTTATTATTTTCCCATATGCCCTTCATGTCTAAAAATACCAAATTCTTATAATTTTTAGTTTGATCTTTGGTCTTTGCTCCGTCTCATGACGGTGCACGCTCTCACTGAGTATATGATTGCGTAATTTAATAATTTCATGATACATGATTAAGATTACAAATGCACTATTTATAATAAAAAAGGATAATGTAACATAACATATTGAATTGTTAGTATCTTTTTTTTTCCTTTGAAGCTTGTATATATTAAGCGTGCTATGAATAAATTTGCTGACCGGCTTGCACGCCGGGGTAGGAAGTTATGTGTTAAAGTTACTTGGTCTTCATGTCTTCTTTTTTTGAACTACTTTGAGAGAAAACTGATTGTGAATGCTTGTAACCTCCTTCTTTGTCAATGAAAAATTTGTTTCTTAGCAGGAAAAAAAAAAGTGCAAACAAACTAGTTTTTTCTCGTATCATAGCTAAAAATCAAAAAGAAAAAGAAAAAAGGAATATAGCAATAATACCCATCAAATTCGGAGGAGGAAAATACTGAGTTCCGGTCCTCCAGTTCCATCCGGACTCAGCATATAAAACGCTTCAGAGTCTCGACTTCCCACAACTCGGTCAAACTTTGCTCTCATGTACATAAGTTCTCCGTCTGACCAATTCTCCATCCGAGCTTTATCCATAGGTATTACACCGGCACCAGCTGAAACTGTTTGAATGGTATTCAAAACATGCCAATCTGATTCACTGCATGTCCGGGAAATCGCATACCCATATTTCTTTCCGTTACAATACATAGTCCACATAGGTTCTTGAAAAATCTTACTGGTGGACCGGCCCCGTCCCCCATTAGTTTGGTCGGATGGTTTTTTCTCGCATTCTAGCGCAATTCGAACCAGCCCGGATGACATCTCCTTCACTAGCATGGCCGTGGAGGTTCCTAATTCAAGTAATAAAACAGGTTCGGATTTTGGGTCATGCTGAACGGCAAAGTTAACGTGGCCCTTCTTGTGCCCGTAGAGGGTGCCCGTAAATTTACGCCCTAAATTTGGTGAGGATGAAGATGGAGCAATAGCTAAGACTTTGGAAGGGAGGGAAATCCAATGACATGAATAACTAGGGAATAGTTTACAGATAGAGGTGCAACGGAAAAATGATCTGATTATGGAGATGAATGTCAAGGGTCCGCCCTTAGTAACATTAGGTAGTTTCTGTTTTGCATGATGAGGACCTCCGGATTTACGTGGGACTAATGAAGCCTCGGTATTAGTTGATGATGGTATCGAGAAATTATAATCAATATGATCGCGATCGATGTCGTAGGAATATTGGTATTGATGATTAATTGATGCTGATGAGTTTGATGTTCTTGTTGTCGTTGTTGATGACGAAGATGATCGACTCATGATATAATTGTATGGAATGATTTTATGATTATTATGAGTATGGCTTCTTGAGCTGATGATACTATTGTTTCTGTGCAACCTAATAACTTCTTCTGATTTCATTTTGTTTAATATAGGGCCCAAGAAGTTTACGATCGATCACAAAGGGAGGGAGAGAAAAGAGGTGATTATTGGCTAGCTAGACAGTGTTAATGATACTGTCGGAAGGTGGCTATTAGGAATAGGTGGAGTATATGTAGATTTATATGTGCGCGATGATGTTGATAGGGGACATACACCTCGGACGTGCAAAGCACCATGTCCAAACGTACTCGTGATGATAAAGGTTTAAAAGCCAACAAATAACTTTCCCTAGCTACAGCTTTTTCCACTGTAAACTCAAACTTAAATGACAACGTTTTACAGGTCCGCAATTGGATGCTTATAGCTCGTTTGGATACACACATCGAGAGAAATTTTTTGATTTCTAGAAATCAAAAAAGCAAGAAGTCAGTTTGTGTGTAAAATTTTAAAACGACTTCTAAAAACAGAAAAGTCGACTTTTGTGAAGCAAAATATTTGGACTTCTGACTTCTACTTCTGGAGAAGCAGAAGTCAGAAGCAAAATTGTATCCAAACGCGCTATGACCCAGAGGCTCAAATTATATGTTGAGGAGGGGTCCCCTCGAACTTTTATTATCACACTATCTCACACGTCGGACGTCATTTTTGCGAATAAAAACCAAACTGTAACGGATTTGAAGCTAAGATTTTGGGAATATGTTATTATTACATAGCTCTACGTTCCCACCGAAAATGAGCGTATTCCGAGACGTATAACACCACCATCTACTACTTGAAAATGAGTCGTTAAAAAAATAAGACCATCGAAATTAAGACCGGTAGATTGTGAGGTCCTATATTTCGGAATGTGCTCACTTTTGGTAGGCATGTAGAACTTGGCAAGAGGAACATTTCCTCAAAATGTTAGCTTCAAATCTGTTACAGTTTTATTTTTATTCACAAAAATAACGTCCAACGTGTGTGAGATAGTGTGAAAATAAAAGTACGAAGAGATCCTTCCTCTCAGATGTTCCTGACAAGTATTATAAAACTTATGTAATTATTGTTTTTTTTCTTCATAGCAAAGAAGAATTTCCATAGATCAAAAAAAAGGGAACACATGAGACTTGTACCATCCTAGGAGAATTATTTTATTCATTTTGATAAAATGAAATACTCCATTAATTCTAATTTTAATACATCTATACTTACTCGTACATAAATGCTCTGACATGCTTCAGAAGAAGGGGAAAACAAAAAAACAAAAAAACAAAAAAAAAACAATACCTACACTGACAAGTCTATCATGGCTGTTGTTGGGTACCAATTTACTCGGACGAGGATACTAAATCACATACATCTCAGGGCAAACCACTTTATATTTTGTCCTGGTTAAAGTTTGGTATCCTCCTTGTATCCAACTATTAGCAATGTTGAAAACCTGTATCCTACTAGTAATATTCAAATCTATAGTTCATTTTCTTTTCTTTTTTAGGGGAGTGATTAAGTTTGATTTTTTTTTTCTTTTCGAAGCAATTAAGTTTGATGATTACATGGGGAAGGCAAAGAACAAAAAAAGAAATTAAGAAATAATGATTAAACATGGATGATGCGCAAATTGACACTTCTAACACGTCAAAATTTGTGGCGTACATGAACCACCCATAGTGAGAATTGATGGGGCATTATATATATGTATTTTAATTACCGTATGGGTTACATTTTTCTCAACTAAATGATGTATTATCATTATCTCTAAAAAATTAGAAGTAGGGTTAGGGTACTTATCATTGATAAACAAGCTTTGAAGAAGAGAAAAGAAACCTAGAGAGGTGCATGTTAGATGAAACATGACAGAGATGGCGATCCTTGAAGAAATTAAAATATATGGTTCAGGCAGGGTAATGATATGAGAGTGGTGATGATGTTTTCTCATAAAACTAATTGAATAACGCCATGAGGGGTGGAAGTCAAAGAGATTGATGCCTTTTGTCTCTTCCAAGTCTCTAATGGTTAATTAGCACTGTTAACTTGCTTGCTTGGGTTATCATTTGCAAGGAACTTTTGTCAAACTTGTCAGACACCTACAAGGTTGGCCGTGTTTGGTGATCCTTGGGCCATAACGTACCCTTTGCTTAATAACTCAGTCCCTTCACCAACATTCTGGACACTAAATCTTTTGGTGGAATTATATATGCAGACACTAAACAAACCCTGGTATCCGAGATAGATGTGAGTCAACTGATACAAAACACCAAACAAAACAAAAAAAGAACACTAATAATGGTGCTTAAGTTTAATAATTCAGCTTATTTAAAGAAATAGTTTGAACGAACATATAGATAATCATATCATACAGATGGACGGATGGACGAATCCACCTACATGATGAGGTTAATGGCTCAGTTCTGAGTTCTGATTCAATTCAGTTCGTTGACCTACTGTTTTAACGGCCTTGATAGTTGCCGCGTGTACCGACCCACGTCAACATTAAGTAGACAAACCTTCCCGGCCAATTATATACACTAGATTTGTGCCCGTGCTATGCACAGGGCATTCTTTTTCCTTTTAACTTGGTGAGTCGCGGGTCTTCGCCCCGCCCTGTGGCGATGCAGTTTCGATTTACAACAACAACGAACACTTCCTTTCCCGTGTTATCTTCGACGGCGAAGTTCATCAACAACCTGTACAACAATTATATATCAGTCCTTATGCAGAAGAAATTCATATGACTCATGACATTGAACTACCCACTTTTCAACAGGTGATGTGCACTCTTCGTTGCAGTTTTAACACCACCCTTTGTTGTTTTGTATTCCCTGCCTATGATTACACTTTTTGCAGACCCAGTAGTACCACCATGGATACCTCATCAAGTTATTGATCTTAGCTTTGCACTCAAAGAAGTATCCCTGTAAACCACCACAACATTAACATGCATATCTTCCTAAAACTGTTAAAATAAAAGCCTACAGGGTTAATGGTTAAGTTTACCTTTCGTTGCTCAAGTAGTTCACATGCCTGTTCAATGTTCCTTACGTCCAGAAGACAAATAATCTTTGAAATCTTTACTACCTATCAAATAAAATAAATACGTAGGTCAATGATACCTTAAAAAAAAACACCCGAGTACATGCATGAATATACTCCTAGATCAGGAAAAAGTCTAAGCCAGGAAAAATACTGTTATACCTTAATTTGCTTTTCTGGTGGGAGAAAAAATCAATGATTGTGCAAGTTTAACGGGGAAGGTTCTTTCGTATATATTTTAGGGATTTTTAAAAAACTGCCACACTTGCAAATCCCGATTCAAGAAATTGCCACCGTTTTTTTCAACATTTATAAAGTGCCACCTCTGTTATGTATTCCGTCAGGTCCCACCAAACCGGTCCATAATGGTTGAACAAGTCAAGAAAATGTGTCAACATTACTTATTTACCCTTGACAACCCTTAAAGGCGCAGAGAGATAGATCTAGAGAGGATTTGCCTAGACTAAGGAGGAGATGAAATTGAAGCACATAATTAGAGAAGAGAAGAGAGAAATCGACAGAAGAATGATTGTTGGAGATTGAGATTTAAGTAAAGATGAAGATTGTTGTCTGTTTCGATTTCGAAGTTTTAGGGTAAACTGTATTCTCGGTAACAATCAACATCAGCAACTTCTCCATCTCTGATTAAGAAAACCCGTACATATTAGCTCACCATCTCAAACCCTAACCCAAGTCTCCTAAGCTTCAATTGCTTCAAATCTTCATAACAGAACTCAATTCTTCCATCTCTATAATTCGAACTCAAACGCAAAACCCTAGACTGTTGACAACTCAGATTTCTATGTTTGAGCTAAGAGATGGAATTTAGGGTTTAATTACTGAGAATCGAGAGATAATTAAGAAGAATTAGGTGATGGGTTTCTGTGGTTGTTCTTCAAGGGTGAGAAGACTAAGAACTGGTGTTGTTTTGATGGGGTTGAACTCGATTTCAGAGACAAAGAGCAGGGATTTGACGGGGGTTTAAAGCAAGAGATGTGGAGAAATTGGGTTAATTTGGTGAACAGCTGCAAGAATAGAGAAGGGGAATTGGTTTCTGGTCGAGAAACAAAGAAGTTGTTGCCGTCAATTTTGGTTAGTTTAATTTCTAAATGTTGGTCGTGAATCCTAGACTGCAGTGATGGTTGCTGGTATTTGGAGAGATTTAAGACATGGAATTGAAGATTGAAATCAATACAAAAGCAGTCAGACTTGGGGATTTTATAATCTCATCCAAGATTAGGTCTATTGGTAGATGTTCCTGAGAGAAAGAAGATTTGATTAATGAGTTTGCTCTTTTGGGTTTTTGTTAAATTTGTACTATGAAGTTCTTGTACTCGATTTATAGCAGATTGATATCAATATCAGTGAAGTTAGTGATGTTGTGTGCTGGGTGGTTGCGGATTTGAGTTCGCTGTGAAACTCAGTTGAGATGAATCACGGGTTTGATTGGAAGAAGATGACAGCAAAAGCTTGGATAGATGATGTATGTGTTTGAATGGGTGATGGTTACACAGAAATGGTCAATTAAATGGTGATGTTGCCATTGATGCGTAGTATTCTATCAACAATAGCAAATGAATACTGGGTCTTGATTTAATGGTGATGGAAGCGAAATTAAATGAAGGGTTCGCCGTTGACTTGAGTTTAAGAAGTTCAGTGAAGTGAAGATGGTGATGGCAACATCAACAACAAAGACAATATCAATGCATGAATGTGTTTTTGCTGAGATGGTTTCGAAATGTGATCTCGTTGGCTGATATAACTGAAGTCAGTGGTGGTTATTGGTTATTTTCTCGAATCTGTAATGGGTTCATTCGAATTGGTTGCAAGGGTATTGAAATGAGCTATGCAGTTCAGTGGTTGTAGCCAGATCTGGTGGAGATGATTGATGGTAAGCAGTGCAAGGAGGTTTTGCAGAAGTTGGTGCGGGTTATGGTTTTAAACGGAAAAAACCAAATGGCAGAGACGAACTTGATGTTGCTGATGTTGGATGAGCACAACGCGGTCTATTTGTTCGATGAAATGACCCAAAGAAGACATGAATTATAGTGAGATGTTTCAAGGGCGTAAATGTCTTTTCCTAAGCTGGACTACTGCCACCTATGCACTAACGGATGTAAACTTTTGTTTGGAAAAAAACTTGATGGAAAAGGTCAAATGTGTGGCACTAAATAAATTCTGAAAAAAACGGTGGCACTTTCTTAAACATGAAATTGAAAGTGTGGCACTTTATTAAAATCCCCTATATTTTATAAACCAAAAGATGCAAACCTTTTATGCAAGGCAATGTTTCCAATGGATTTTTTTGAGTAAAAAAGAGACTCTCAAGCTTATTGATTTGTTTCTGATTGATTTCCATGTCTGAATCCTTTACAATTGTTACTGGTACTTGATAGTGTTGTATTATATAGATTATTAGGTTTCCAACAAAGTCACGGCTTAGTTTCCTAACATAGTAACGGTTTTGAATTCCAAAATTGAGACGGACTGACTTGTCGTCATGAATTCCAAATTTACACGCGCTCGGCTGAATTTGGAACAGTTTCACTAAATTTCTTGTTGTCATTAAGGAATTCTATATATACACGTTTTTCTTTGAACCAATCTCCATTTGCCAAGTGTCCTCACCAGATGCACAATTCACAAAATTGGAAAAGGACCTATTTTGGCCAATAGAAATCGAGGATTTTCTCACCGTTCAACGTGGGAGATTTTTTTATCTAGGCCTTTAAATCTTTAGATTATAATCGTCATCAGAATCACTATCACTATATTTGGTCCTTGGAAAACAAGTCGATCGACATGATGAATTAAGGTTGTTTTCCTGGGAGAAGATAACTTATAATATCACATATAATTGTACAAGATTGCTTGAAATAAACAAAATTATCATGTTTTTGATTTTGATGATACCTTTGCACACAAATTTTGAGAACAAAGAAGAACCTTGCTAATTACCACGTACCAACTGCAACCATAACCTGTACTGGATTAGCTAAACCTGCTTTACGTTCATGATTTAAGTCCCACGCGGAACGGATATGCTCAATCCGTGATATACATATCACTATAGACTATAGTAATTCGTGGCGTGACTAGGTACACTGGTTTGTAATGCAAGTAACAATGTGACGTTGTTGTCGTTCTTTCTGTTATCGAAGTAAAAGAGACAACTTGGAAGTTGTGAGGAAATTTAAAGTGATTTTATGTTTGCAAATCTTTGGAGTGGTTCGCTCTATTCTTTGGGTCTGCGGACGAAACTTATTCATTTCTGTTGGGCTTACCAAGTAGCTGGCCCGCATGAGTTCGATTTTGCTGCACCACAAAACGATTTGCCTAGCTTTTTTTTTTTTTTTTTCCTGAGAAACACACCATTGCATTAACTTAAATAAGTTTACAAACATCAGTTAAAGGTTCTTTCCTCAACAAACTATCTAAAAAAAAGGAAGAAAAACCCAAATATCTTTCAAACTGAACTTTCTAGCCCGACGTGCAAGCCGGTCTGCTAGTTTGTTCTTAAGACGCTTAATATATACAACTTTGAAACTATTAATTCTCGAAAGGGAAATCCTACACTCCTTTAAAAGAACATTGCATCGCCAATCTACTGCACTTTTGCCTTCATTAACAAAATCTACCAATTGTAGGCAATCACTTACAAACAGGACTTTTGAAAGATTCATCTCCAATGCCCAGGAGATAGCCAAACTTAGGCCGTTGTCTCAGCTCCAACAGCACTTGGAATCCAACCAAATTCCGCTCTAGACTGTTTTACACTACCTGCAGTATCACAGAGAATAATACCAACACCCATATTAAAATCCTTGAAAGAACCATCAATAAACATAATATGATGAACATCCTGAAGTGAAGTTTTAACATCCAATCTTCTAGAATTTTTAGTCATAGGAGGAACAATATAAGTATTTATGAGTCTTTTAGCATCCATAATTACTCTGTCAAGATTTATCGAAACATTTCTAAATACTACGTCACATCTGATTTTCCATACACACCACATTACTATAGCACCAATGCTTGGCCAGCTAACATCATAAGGAGAAACACCCAATATTTTTTCAAACCATTTCAGAAAAATATCTTCAACCCAATCACAATTTGTAACAACTAAATGTTGCAGAGAAAGAGCAAACCATATATGGGAAGCTATAGGACACATGAAAAACAAATGCATCACAGATTCAACATCATTTCTACATAATGGGTAGCAGTCATCAATAGCAGGATTATAAAGCATAAGAGTAGAATTAACTGGTAACATCTGAGCAAAAACTTTCCACATGAAGAATTTGATCTTTGGAAGACAATCCAAAGACCGAACTTTCCTCCAGAAAGAAGCTTCCTCCACTGAAATAGACTCATTTGTATAAACCTTGTAAGCTGTCTTAACAGTGAAATCACCATTATTTGTATGAGCCCACATAATACTATCTTTTTCATTAATATTTAATCTTAGAGACCTTATCTTAATAACATCATCAGGAGCAAACAAAGAATTTAGAAGACCAATATTCCAGCTGTGATTCTGAATATCTATAAGTTCACTAACAAAAGTGTAATCATTAAAATTAGGACTAATCGAAACCGGAGGAGAATTACTACAACGTAACCAAATTGAAGACCAGATTTTTGTAGAAGATCCATTATTAATCTTACTCACAATATTATCTTTTAAGAAGACCAAACCCTTAACTATACCTTTCCAAATCTAAGAAGAATTATCAGCTGCTTTATCTATTTCCAACAAGTTTTGGTTACGAAAATATTTATCTTTAAGAAATCTAGAGACTAAATGGTCTGGGTTTCTACAAATTCTCCAGCCCAACTTTGCAATAAACACTATGTTAGTAGCATGTGAATTTCTAATACCAAGACCACCACAAAGTTTTGATCTACCAATATCATTCCAAGAACGAAAATAAGCAGCTCGTCTTGGGTTTTTCTTCGACCACCAAAAAACTCTCTGAATCGAATCGATTTTATATGTGATTTTCTTAGGGAAAGGAAAAAAAGTCATATGATAAACAACTAAACTAGAGAGAACATGTTTAGTCACAACAGTTCTACCAGCACCATTAAGGTTTGTTCTTTTACAATTACTCAATCTAGCGAAGAATTTATCAATAAGAAACTGAAAAGTCTTTGTTTTATCTCTTTTTACAAATAAGGGAGTGCCAAGATATTTTTCAGAGCTACTCAGAAATTTAATACCCAGAGTTTTTGAAAGCAACTTAACATGTTTATGATGCATTTTACTGCTAGTTCCAGATTTTTCCAAGTTAATGGCTTGACCCGAGGACTTCGCAAAGGTGTTAATAATCTTCATGAGATTTCTAGCAAAAGATAAAGAAGCTTTTGAAAAAAGCATGCAGTCATCTGCGAAAAAAGGTGGGAAATCGGCGGACTATTTTTCCTCAGTTTAAAACCTTGGATAACTTTATCATTTTCACCTTTCAACAAAAGTTGAGATAAAGTTTCCATACAAATGATAAAGATGTAAGGAGATAGACATTCTCCCTGCCTAATCCCTCTAGTAGGATAAAAAAACCTCTCCAGGCAAACCATTAACTAAAACTGAATACGAAACTATACTTATGCATTGAAAAATCATTTGGCACCAAGCATCAGAAAAACTAAGTTTTTTAAAAACAGAAAGTATGAAAGGCCATTCTAATCTATCGAAAGCTTTCGATAGATCTAATTTTATGACCATAAAACCATTTTTATTATTTTTTCTCTTCCTAGTTTTAAAAGAATGCAAGATTTCATGACTAATAATGATATTATCCTGAATTTGCCTATTTGCAATGAATGCGGATTGAAAAGGAGAAATCAGGGAATCAAAAAGAGGTTTTAATATATTTGTTAAAATTTTTGAAATAATTTTATAAACAGTATTAGTTAAACTAATAGGTCGAAAATCATTAGGAGAGGAAGGATTGTTTACCTTAGGTATAAGCGTAATGAAAGAGTGATTTAACTGTTTGAGAAGAAACTTATTGCGAAAGAAAGATTGAACATGGTTTATGACCTCATCTGAAACTTCCTCCCAATTATCTCTGAAAACCCACCCGGAAAACCATCAGGACCCGGAGACTTCCAAGGAGCCATGTTGTTAATAGTAGAGAGATTTCTTCTATAGAAGGAATTTCTACTAAATTTGCATTCATATCTTCAGTTATAATTGGATGAACTTCTTTGAGGACTTCTTCAATATCAGCATTACTAGGCAATGAAGAAGTATAAATACATTTAAAATGATTCGTAAGAAGAGAAACAACTTGCTCTCTGCTCTCCAACCAATTACCCTGACCATCTCTTAGAGTATGTATTGTATTATACGTATTTCTAAGTTTAACAGTGTTATGAAAGAAATTCGTATTCTTATCATATTGAGTAAAGTAGTAAATTCTTGATTTTTGTTTATAAAAGGAGTTTTCAATCTCATACTAGAAATCCAACTGTTTAGAGTAATTCAAAATATAAGAACCTATCTGAGGAGTATAATGCATAGACTGAAGATTCTCAATTTCAGAATTTAGCTTAGCTATAGTAGTTTTTGTATGACCAAAAGAATTTAAGTTCCAATTGCTGAGATCTTGCTTAAGATTTTTGAGCTTACCCGCAACAATAAAACTTGGCGAACCATTAACTCCTTTACTCCAAGAATTAATAAGAACATTTTTAAAGTCGGACTATGATAAAATAGGACTATGAAGACCTAGTTTTTGATATGACTATGATGAAAACAGGACTATGTCTCTGTTCTACGGAATATGAAGACCTTTTTCTTGATGAAAACACTTTAATAAAATAGGACTATGATCAGAAAAAACCCTTCCTAGGTTAGTAACTCTAGTATGAGGCAGAACAGAGACCCATTTATCATTCATAAAACCCCTATCTAGTTTTGCAAAAGTTAATTCAGACGGATTCTTGAACCTACGATTACACCATGTGAATGGATTACCAAAAGAAAAAAATTCATTCATTTTTAACCGCGTCAAACTATTTCTAACAAAATCCGGAGCAATGGAATTATTAGGATTACCACCCTGTTTTTCCGAAGCATGCAAAATAAAGTTGAAATCACCTAATAAAATCCAAGGTCTATTACTATCTTCATACATATGATTTAAATAATTCCATTGATTCATCATACCCAAAGCATTCAAAGAACCATATATGAAAGAAACTAAGCAATTTTTGATAACTGGAGTTATGTCATATACAATATGTATCATGTTAAAGGCAGAACCTATCACTTGAATATTTGATTTTTCAAAATAACCTAAAGCTAAACCCCCAGATTTACCAACAGCAGGCACCACATACCACGAATCATAAGGAAGATGATTATTGAACTTATTAACTGTTTCGGTATCTACCATAGTTTCTAAAAGACATATTACATTAGGTTTAAATTTTCTGTAAATGTTCAACAGATGCAACCATTTTTATCCGAGCAGCAACCATTCATGTTCCAACAAATAAATTTCATGGTTCTAAATTAAAGTAAGATGCAAAGCAAGCATAGTTTTTATGATCTTTTTCAAAATAAAGACGGAAACAAAAAACAGTTCAAAGTAACTTACAAGGTTATGAGCAGAAGCAGGCTCAGCATCCATAGGGTCCAAAGATTCCACCATCATGAGATTTACTTCATTTTCAAATTCTTCTTTAGTGATAAGAGGCTCAGGAGGCAATACTGCGATAGGAAAAACACCAGAAGAATGATTAACTCTTGACTTCTTGACTCTAAAATCTCCGAAGATTAATTAACAATCACCTCTAAAATATAGGTAAGTTCTGTGGAAATCACATCTGAAGTATAGCTAAGTTCTGTGGAAGAGATAAAATATAACACCAGAAGTAGAGAAACTGTTTGAGAAGCTGTGGTACACAAAGCTGACCAGAAGACATTTGAATTCAAAACTTCCAGTCCAATTCTATTAGTCTTTTTCTGAGAAATCAATGATTAGCTTACCCAAAAACCATAACTTCACTCCACAGATCGACATACCATCTACTGAAAAAACAGAACCTGAATCTCTAATAGCCAAACATACCAAGTGAAACAAGAATTCCTTAGAATTCTTCAAAATAAACAGGCAATCATAAACCTAACACCTTCTAAGTATAATAAACTCTTAATAATTCATCCAAGAAGTATACTAAGTTCAGAATTGAGAAACCAAATCCGTAAAAAAAAAATTACATGAAGTAGTGTCTCATAATGCTAAGCATAACATCTCCAAAATCTCTGAAGATTGATTAACAATCACATTAGAAGTATAGGTAAGTTTTGTGGAAGTTAAACAAAACACCACTAGAAAATACTATAAGAGAAGCTGAGGTACACGAAGCTGACCAAAAGACAATATAATTCAAAATTCTAACCCAATTCTATTAATCTTTATCTGAGAATTCTGAGATTAACTTACTCTTAAACCCTAACTTCACCCCACTGACCGACATACCATCTACTGAAAAAACAGAACCCAGTTCTCCAATAGCCACATACCAAGTGTAACAAGAATTTTACAAAATAATTAGGCAACCAACAGACTCTATAAATCTAAAGAACAGGCAATCAAAAGCCTAAACACCTTCTAAGTATAGTAAAAAGCTTAATAATGCATCCAAGAAGTAGATTAAGTTCATATTTGAGAAACCAAATCCATAAAAACAAATCCCTACATGACGTAGGATCTCATAATGCTAAGAATAACATCTCCAGTAACAATCTTCAAAGAGATTTCAAATAACCCAATAAAGCAGCTTTGATAGAAGAACAGAACCATACCCGGAAGAAGCCTTTATAATTCAAAATGGTCAGTTATCACTTTGTTTAATCTCATGTTGGTGAAAATCCAAACCCTATGTTGCCGCCTACCTCATCTCATAACCTAATCAGAAAAGAAAAGAGTTAGAAATAGAAGAAATCAAGTTTAATCAACAGAAGAACACAATGTCTAGACACAAAAACAATAAACAAAATAATTCGAAATTAAAGATAAAAGGAGAAAATTGAGAAGATTGAATTAATAAGACTAGACCACCAGAAAATTAGGGTTTTGAAAATGATAAACATGAAAAAGAAAACAAGGGTTACTACTTAGGACAAATGGATCGATAAGAAGATACGGATTAAAGGAAAAACATAATTAACAGAGAGGATGAAGGAATCAAGAAAAAAGAAGAGGATTTGATCGAAGAAGATGAAATTTTTTGAGAATGACTGAGTCAACTTCGCATGACCAATCACCCTAAAATCGCCTCTCTAAGTTCTACCTTATACAAATATTTCACCCTTTACCTTTATTTCCTAAACGATTTGCCTAGCTAGGGTGTGTTTATAAGGGTATATCCTAGGATAGATAAATTACTGAGTTACCCTTAACTAGTTTATTTATTTGTTTAATTTATTTAACTTTTTTTTTATTGGATAAAGAGTATTACATTAACTAGTTGGAAGCCTAACATGCTAAGCTCCAACGACATACTACTACATTAATTGAACAGGTTGCCGTGCTAACCTACCAGCGAGCCTTATAGGTAACCTAGCCCAGGGAGCCGAAGCGGATGGGGGGGGGGGGGGGGG